>NW_027190151.1:0-51535 GCF_040958095.1 Procambarus clarkii
CCTACCATGCTACTCTCACCAACACCTCTCATAAGGTGCTACTCTCACCAGCATCTCTCCTTCTGTGCTATTCTCACCAGCACCTCTCTTTCCGGGCTACTCTCACGAGCACCTCTCCTTCTATGCTACTCTTACCAACACCTCTCATTCCCTGCTACTCTCGCCAGCACCTCTCCTGCCTTGCTACTCTCACTAACACCTCTCCTTCCATGCTACTCTCACCAACATCTCTCTTTCCATGCAACTCTCACCAGCACCTCTCCTTCCATGCTACTCTCACCAGCACCTCTCCTTCCATGCTACTCTCACCAGCACCTCTCCTTCCATGTTACTCTCTCCAGCACCTCTCCTTCCATGCTACTCTCACCAACACCTCTCCTTCCATGTATCTCTCACCATCACCTCTCCTTAGGTGCTACTCTCACCAGCACCTCTCCTACCATGCTACTCTCACCAACACCTCTCCTTCCATGTTACTTTCACCAACACTTTTCCTTCCATGCTACCGTCACCAACACCTCTCCTTCCATGTTGCTCTCACCTGCACCTCTCCTTCCATGCTACTCTCTCCAGCACCTCTCCCACCATGCTACTCTCACCAGCACCTCTCCTTAGGTGCTACTCAAACCAGCACCTCTCTTTCCATGCTACTCTCACCAACACCTCTCTTTCCATGCTACTCTCACCAGCACCTCTCCTTCCATACTACTCTCAGCAACCCATCTCCTTCCATGCTACTTTCACCAACACCTCTCCTTCCATGTTACTCTCACCAACACCTCTCCTTCCATGCTACTCTCACCAACACCTCTCCTTAGATGATACTTTCACTAGCACCTTTCCTTCCATGCTACTCTCACCAGCACCTCCCCTTCCATGCTACTCTCACAAACACCTCTCCTTAGATGCTACTCTCACCAGCACCTCTCATTCCATGCTACTCTCATTAACACCTCTCCTTAGACGCTACTCTCACCAGCACCTCACCTTCCATGCTACTCTCACCAGCACCTCTCCTTTCATGCTACTCTCACCAGCACCTCTCCTTCCATGCAACTCTCACCAGCACCTCTCCTTCCATGTTACTCTCACTAGCACCTCTCCTTCCATGCTACTCTCACCAACACCTCTCCTTCCATGCTACTCTCACTAGCACCTCTCTTTCCATGCTACTCTCACCGCACCTCTCCTTCCATGCTATTCTCACTAGCACCTCTCCTTCCATGCTACTCTCACCGCACCTCTCCTTCCGTGCTATTCTCACAATCACCTCTCCATCTATGCTACTCTCACCAGCACCTCTTTTTCCATGCTACTCTCACCAGCACCTCTCCATCCATGCTACTCTCACCAGCACCTCTCCTTCCATGCTACTCTCACCAACACCTCTCCTTCCTTGCTTCTCTCACCAGTACCTTTCCTTCCATGCTACTCTCACCAGCACCTTTCCTTCCATGTTACTCTCACCAACACCTCTCCTTAGATGCAACTAATACCAGCACCTCTCCTTCCATGCTACTCTCACCAACACCTCTCCTTCCATGTTACTTTCACCAACACTTTTCCTTCCATGCTCCCCTCACCAACACCTCTCCTTCCATGTTGCTCTCACCTGCACCTCTCCTTCCATGCTACTCTCTCCAGCACCTCTCCCACCATGCTACTCTCACCAGCACCTCTCCTTAGGTGCTACTCCCACCAGCACCTCTCTTTCCATGCTACTCTCACCAACACCTCTCCTTTCATGCTACTCTCACCAGCACCTCTCCTTCCATACTACTCTCAGCAACCCATCTCCTTCCATGCTACTTTCACCAACACCTCTCCTTCCATGTTACTCTCACCAACACCTCTCCTTCCATGCTACTCTCACCAACACCTCTCCTTAGATGATACTCTCACTAGCACCTTTCCTTCCATGCTACTCTCACCAGGACCTCCCCTTCCATGCTACTCTCACAAACACCTCTCCTTAGATGCTACTCTCACCAGCACCTCTCCTTCCATGCTACTCTCATTAACACCTCTCCTTAGACGCTACTCTCACCAGCACCTCACCTTCCATGCTACTCTCACCAGCACCTCTCCTTTCATGCTACTCTCACCAGCACCTCTCCTTCCATGCTACTCTCACCAGCACCTCTCCTTCCATGTTACTCTCACCAGCACCTCTCCTTCCATGCTACTCTCACCAACACCTCTCCTTCCATTCTACTCTCACTAGCACCTCTCCTTCCATGCTACTCTCACCGCACCTCTCCTTCCATGCTACTCTCACCAGCACCTCTCCTTCCATGCTACTGTCACCAGCACCTCTTCAGCCATGCTACTCTCACTAGCACCTCTCCTTCCATGCTACTCTCACCACCAACTCTCCTTCCATGCTACTTTCACAAGCACCTTTACTTAGGTGCTACTCTCACCAGCACCTCTCCTTCCGTGCTACTCTAACCAGCACCTTTCCTTCCATGCTACTCTCACCAGCACCTCTCCTTCCATGCTACTCTCACCATCACCTCTCCTTCCATGCTACTCTCACCAACATCTCTCCTTCCATGCTACTCTCACCAACACCTCTCCTACCATGCTACTCTGACTTGCACCTCTCCTTCCATGCTACTCTCACCAGCACCTCTCCTTCCATGCTATTCTCACTAGCACCTCTCCTTCCATGCTACTCTCTCCAGCACCTCTCTTTCCATGCTACTCTCACCAACATTTCTCCTTCCATGCTACACTCACCAGCTCCTCTCCTTCCATGCTACTCTCACCAGCACCTCTCCTTCTATGCTACTCTCACCAGCACCTCTCCTTCCATGCTACTCTCACCAGCACCTCTCCTTCCATTCTACTCTCACCAGCACCTCTCCTTCCATTCTACTCTCACCATCACCTCTCCTTCCATGCTACTCTTACCAACACCTCTCCTTCCATGCTACTCTCCCCAACACCTCTCCTTCCATTCTACTCTCACCAGCACCTCTCCTTCCATGTTACTCTCACCAGCACCTCTCCTTCCATGCTACTCTCACCAGCACCTCTCCTTCCATGCTACTCTCACCAGTACCTCTCCTTCCATGTTACTCTCTCCAGCACCTCTCCTTCCATGCTACTCTCACCAACACCTCTCATGCTGCTCTCACCAACACCTCTCCTTCCATGTTACTCTCAACAGCACCTCTCCTTCCATGCTATTCTCACCATCACCTCTCCATCCATGCTACTCTCACCAGCACCTCTCTTTCCATGCTACTCTCACCAGCATCTCTCCTTCCATGCTACTCTCGCCAGCACCTCTCCTTGCATGCTACTCTCACCAGCACCTCTCCTTCCATGCTACTCTCGCCAACACCTCTCCTTCCATGCTACTCTAACCAACACCTCTCCTTAGGTGCTACTCTCACCAGCACCTCTCCTACCATGCTACTCTCACCAACACCTCTCATTAGGTGCTACTCTCACCAGCATCTCTCCTTCTGTGCTATTCTCACCAGCACCTCTCTTTCCGGGCTACTCTCACCAGCACCTCTCCTTCCATTTTACTCTCTCCAGCACCTCTCCTTCCATGCTACTCTCACCAACACCTCTCATGCTGCTCTCACCAACACCTCTCCTTCCATGTTACTCTCACCATCACCTCTCCTTAGGTGCTACTCTCACCAGCACCTCTCCTTCCATGCTACTCTCACCAGCACCTCTCCTTCCATGCTTCTCTCACCAGTACCTTTCCTTCCATGCTACTCTCACCAGCACCTCTCCTTCCATGTTACTCTCACCAACACCTCTCCTTAGATGCAACTAATACCAGCACCTCTCCTTCCATGCTACTCTCACTAACACCTTTCCTTCCATGCTACTCTCACCAACACCTCTCCTTCCATGTTACTTTCACCAACACTTTTCCTTCCATCCTACTCTCACCAGCACCTCTCCTTCCATGCTACTCTCGCCAACACCTCTCCTTCCTTGCTTCTCTCACCAGTACCTTTCCTTCCATGCTTCTCTCACCAGCACCTCTCCTTCCATGCTACTCTCACCAACACCTCTCCTTAGATGGAACTAATACCAGCACCTCTCCTTCCATGCTACTCTCACCAACATCTCTCCTTCCATGTTACTTTCACCAACACTTTTCCTTCCATGCTACCCTCACCAACACCTCTCCTTCCATGTTGCTCTCACCTGCACCTCTCCTTCCATGCTACTCTCTCCAGCAACTCTCCCACCATGCTACTCTCACCAGCACCTCTCCTTAGGTGCTACTCCCACCAGCACCTCTCTTTCCATGCTACTCTCACCAACACCTCTCTTTCCATGCTACTCTCACCAGCACCTCTCCTTCCATACTACTCTCAGCAACCCATCTCGTTCCATGCTACTTTCACCAACACCTCTCCTTCCATGTTACTCTCACCAACACCTCTCCTTCCATGCTACTCTCACCAACACCTCTCCTTATATGATACTTTCACTAGCACCTTTCCTTCCATGCTACTCTCACCAGCACCTCCCCTTCCATGCTACTCTCACAAACACCTCTCCTTAGATGCTACTCTCACCAGCACCTCTCCTTCCATGCTACTCTCATTAACACCTCTCCTTAGACGCTACTCTCACCAGCACCTCACCTTCCATGCTACTCTCACCAGCACCTCTCCTTTCATGCTACTCTCACCAGCACCTCTCCTTCCATGCTACTCTCACCAGCACCTCTCCTTCCATGTTACTCTCACCAGCACCTCTCCTTCCATGCTACTCTCACCAACACCTCTCCTTCCATGCTACTCTCACTAGCACCTCTCCTTCCATGCTACTCTCACCGCACCTCTCCTTCCATGCTATTCTCACTAGCACCTCTCCTTCCATGCTACTCTCACCGCACCTCTCCTTCCGTGCTATTCTCACAATCACCTCTCCATCTATGTTACTCTCACCAGCACCTCTTTTTCCATGCTACTCTCACCAGCACCTCTCCATCCATGCTACTCTCACCAGCACCTCTCCTTCCATGCTACTCTCACCAACACCTGTCCTTCCTTGCTTCTCTCACCAGTACCTTTCCTTCCATGCTACTCTCACCAGCACCTCTCCTTCCATGTTACTCTCACCAACACCTCTCCTTAGATGCAACTAATACCAGCACCTCTCCTTCCATGCTACTCTCACCAACACCTCTCGTTCCATGTTACTTTCACCAACACTTTTCCTTCCATGCTCCCCTCACCAACACCTCTCCTTCCATGTTGCTCTCACCTGCACCTCTCCTTCCATGCTACTTTCTGCAGCACCTCTCCCACCATGCTACTCTCACCAGCACCTCTTCTTAGGTGCTACTCCCACCAGCACCTCTCTTTCCATGCTACTCTCACCAACACCTCTCCTTTCATGCTACTCTCACCAGCACCTCTCCTTCCATACTACTCTCAGCAACCCATCTCCTTCCATGCTACTTTCACCAACACCTCTCCTTCCATGTTACTCTCACCAACACCTCTCCTTCCATGCTACTCTCACCAACACCTCTCCTTAGATGATACTCTCACTAGCACCTTTCCTTCCATGCTACTCTCACCAGCACCTCCCCTTTCATGCTACTCTCACAAACACCTCTCCATAGATGCTACTCTCACCAGCACCTCTCCTTCTATGCTACTCTCATTAACACCTCTCCTTAGACGCTACTCTCACCAGCACCTCACCTTCCATGCTACTCTCACCAGCACCTCTCCTTTCATGCTACTCTCACCAGCACCTCTCCTTCCGTGTTACTTTCACTAACAGCTCTCCTTAGATGCTACTCTCACCAGCACCTCTCCTTCCATGCTACTCTCACCAGCATCTCTCCTTCTATGCTACTCTCACCAGCACTTCTCTTTCCATGTTACTCTCACCAACACATCTCCTTCCATGTTACTCTCACCAACACCTTTCCCTCCATGCTACTCTCACCAGCACCTCTCCATCCATGCTACTCTCACCAGCACCTCTCCTTCCATGCTACTCTCACCAACACCTCTCCTTCCTTGCTACTCTCATCAGCACCTCTCCATCCATGCTACTCTCACCAGCATCTCTCCTTCCATGCTACTCTCACAGCAACTCTCCTTCCATGCTACTCTCACCAGCACCTTTGCTTAGGTGCTACTCTCACCAGCACCTCTCCTTCCATGCTACTCTCACCAGCACCTCTTCAGCCATGCTACTCTCACTAGCACCTCTCCTTCCATTTTACTCTCACCACCAACTCTCCTTCCATGCTACTTTCACCAGCACCTTTACTTAGGTGCTACTCTCACCAGCACCTCTCCTTCCGTGCTACTCTAACCAGCACCTTTCCCTCCATGCTACTCTCACCAGCACCTCTCCTTTCATGCTACTCTCACCATCACCTCTCCTTCCATGCTACTCTCACCAACATCTCTCCTTCCATGCTACTCTCACCAACACCTCTCCTACCATGCTACTCTGACTTGCACCTCTCCTTCCATGCTACTCTCACCAGCACCTCTCCTTCCATGCTATTCTCACTAGCACCTCTCCTTCCATGCTACTCTCTCCAGCACCTCTCTTTCCATGCTACTCTCACCAACATTTCTCCTTCCATGCTACACTCACCGGCACCTCTCCTTCCATGCTACTCTCACCAGCACCTCTCCTTCTATGCTACTCTCACCAGCACCTCTCCTTCCATGCTACTCTCACCAGCACCTCTCCTTCCATTCTACTCTCACCAGCACCTCTCTTTCCATTCTACTCTCACCATCACCTCTCCTTCCATGCTACTCTCACCAACACCTCTCCTTCCATGCTACTCTCCCAAACACCTCTCCTTACATTCTACTCTCACCAGCACCTCTCCTTCCATGCTACTCTCACCAGCACCTCTCCTTCCATGCTACTCTCACCAGCACCTCTCCTTCCATGCTACTCTCAACAGCACCTCTCCTTCCATGTTACTCTCTCCAGCACCTCTCCTTCCATGCTACTCTCACCAACACCTCTCATGCTGCTCTCACCAACACCTCTCCTTCCATGTTACTCTCAACAGCACCTCTCCTGCCATGCTACTCTCACCAGCACCTCTCCTTCCATGCTACTCTCACTAGCACCTCTCCTTCCATGCTACTCTAACAAGCACCTCTCCTTCCATGCTATTCTCACCATCACCTCTCCATCCATGCTACTCTCACCAGCACCTCTCCTTCCATGCTACTCTCACCAGCACCTCTCCTTCCATGCTACTCTCGCCAGCACCTCTCCTTTCATGCTACTCTCACCAGCACCTCTCCTTCCATGCTACTCTCGCCAACACCTCTCCTTCCATGCTACTCTAACCAACACCTCTCCTAAGGTGCTACTCTCACCAGCACCTCTCCTACCATGCTACTCTCACCAACACCTCTCATTAGGTGCTACTCTCACCAGCATCTCTCCTTGTGTGCTATTCTCACCAGCACCTCTCTTTCCAGGCTACTCTCACGAGCACCTCTCCTTCTATGCTACTCTTACCAACACCTCTCCTTCCATGCTACTCTCGCCAGCACCTCTCCTTCCTTGCTACTCTCACTAACACCTCTCCTTCCATGCTACTCTCACCAACATCTCTCTTTCCATGCAACTCTTACCAGCACCTCTCCTTCAATGCTACTCTCACCAACACCTCTCCTTCTATGCTACTCTTACCAACACCTCTCCTTCCATGATACTCTCACCAGCACCTCTCCTTCCATGCTACTCTCACCAGCACTTCTCCTTCCATGCTACTCTCACCAACATCTCTCTTTCCATGCAACTCTTACCAGCACCTCTCCTTCCATGCTACTCTCACCCGCACCTATCCTTCCATGCTACTCTCACCAACACCTCTCCTTCCATGCTAATCTTACCAACACCTTTCCTTCATTGCTACTCTCACCAGCACCTCTTCTTTGGTGCTACTCTCACCAGTACCTCTCCTTCCATGTTACTCTCACCAGCACCTCTCCTTCCATGCTACTCTCACCATCACCTCTCCTTATGTGCTACTCTCACCTGCACCTCTCCTTCCATGCTACTCTCACCAGCACCTCTCCTTCCATGCTACTCTCACCAGTACCTCTCCTTCCATGCTACTCTCACCGACACCTCTCCTTCCGTGTTACTTTCACTAACAGCTCTCCTTAGATGCGACTCTCACCAGCACCTCTCTTTCCATGTTACTCTCACCAACACCTCTCCTTCAATGTTACTCTCACCAACACCTTTCCCTCCATGCTACTCTCACCAGCACCTCTCCATCCATGCTACTCTCACCAGCACCTCTCCATCCATGCTACTCTCACCAGCACCTCTCCTTCCATGCTGCTCTCACTAGCATCTCTCCTTCCATGCTACTCTCACAGCAACTCTCCTTCCATGCTACTCTCACCAGCACCTTTGCTTAGGTGCTACTCTCACCAGCACCTCTCCTTCCATGCTACTCTCACCAGCACCTCTTCAGCCATGCTACTCTCACTAGCACCTCTCCTTCCATGCTACTCTCACCACCAACTCTCCTTCCATGCTACTTTCACCAGCACCATTACTTAGGTGCTACTCTCACCAGCACCTCTCCTTACATGCTATTCTCACTAGCATCTCTCCTTCCATGCTACTCTCTCCAGCACCTCTCTTTCCATGCTACTCTCACCAACATTTCTCCTTCCATGCTACACTCACCAGCACCTCTCCTTCCATGCTACTCTCACCAGCACCTCTCCTTCTATGCTACTCTCACCAGCACCTCTCCTTCCATGCTACTCTCACCAGCACCTCTCCTTCCATTCTACTCTCACCAGCACCTCTCCTTCCATTCTACTCTCACCATCACCTCTCCTTCCATGCTACTCTCACCAACACCTCTCCTTCCATGCTACTCTCCCCAACACCTCTCCTTCCATTCTACTCTCACCAGCACCTCTCCTTCCATGCTACTCTCACCATCACCTCTCCTTCCATGCTACTCTCACCAACATCTCTCCTTCCATGCTACTCTCACCAACACCTCTCCTACAATGCTACTCTGACTTGCACCTCTCCTTCCATGCTACTCTCACCAGCACCTCTCCTTACATGCTATTCTCACTAGCACCTCTCCTTCCATGCTACTCTCTCCAGCACCTCTCTTTGCATGCTATTCTCACCAACATTTCTCCTTCCATGCTACACTCACCAGCACCTCTCCTTCCATGCTACTCTCACCAGCACCTCTCCTTCTATTCTACTCTCACCAGCACCTCTCCTTCGATGGTACTCTCACCAGCACCTCTCCTTCCATTCTACTCTCACCAGCACCTCTCCTTCCATTCTACTCTCACCATCACCTCTCCTTCCATGCTACTCTCACCAACACCTCTCCTTCCATGCTACTCTCCCCAACACATCTCGTTTCCATTCTACTCTCACCAGCACCTCTCCTTCCATGTTACTCTCACCAGCACCTCTCCTTCCATGCTACTCTCACCAGCACCTCTCCTTCCATGCTACTCTCACCAGCACCTCCCCTTCCATGTTACTCTCTCCAGCACCTCTCCTTCCATGCTACTCTTACCAACACCTCTCATGCTGCTCTCACCAACACCTCTCCTTCCATGTTACTCTCAACAGTACCTCCCCTTCCATGCTACTCTAACAAGCACCTCTCCTACAATGCTATTCTCACCATCACCTCTCCATCCATGCTACTCTCACCAGCACCTCTCCTTCCATGCTACTCTCACCAGCACCTCTCCTTCCATGCTACTGTCGCCAGCACCTCTCCTTGCATGCTACTCTCACCATCACCTCTCCTTAGGTGCTACTCTCACCAGCACCTCTCCTACCATGCTACTCTCACCAACACCTCTCATTAGGTGCTACTCTCACCAGCATCTCTCCTTCTGTGCTATTCTCACCAGCACCTCTCTTTCCAGGCTACTCTCACGAGCACCTCTCCTTCCATGTTACTCTCACCAACATCTCTCTTTCCATGCAACTCTTACCAGCACTTCTCCTTCAATGCTACTCTCACTAGGACCTCTTCTTCCATGCTACTCTCACCCGCACCTCTCCTTCCATGCTACTCTCACCGCACCTCTCCTTCCATGCTACTCTCACCGCACCTCTCCTTCCATGCTACTCTCACTAATACCTCTCCATCAATGCTACTCTCACCAGCACCTCTCCATCCATGCTACCCTCACCAGCACCTCTCCTTCCATGCTACTCTCACGAACACCTCTCCTTCCTTGCTTCTCTCACCAGTACCTTTCCTTCCATGCTACTCTCACCAGCACCTCTCCTTCCATGTTACTCTCACCAACACCACTCCTTAGATGCAACTAATACCAGCACCTCTCCTTCCATGCTACTCTCACTAAGACCTCTCTTTCCATGTTACTCTCACCAACACCTCTCCTTCCATGTTACTTTCACCAACACTTTTCCTTCCATGCTACTCTCACCAGCACCTCTCCTTCCATGCTACTCTCACCAACATCTCTCTTTCCATGCAACTCTTACCAGCACCTCTCCTTCAATGCTACTCTCACTAGGACCTCTTCTTCCATGCTACTCTCACCCGCACCTCTCCTTCCATGCTACTCTCACCGCACCTCTCCTTCCATGCTACTCTCACTGCACCTCTCCTTCCATGCTAGTCTCACCAGCACCTCTCCTTCCATGTTACTCTCACCAACACCTATCCTTAGATGCAACTAATACCAGCACCTCTCCTTCCATGCTACTCTCACTAACACCTCTCCTTCCATGCTACTCTCACCAACACCTCTCCTTCCATGTTACTTTCACCAACACTTTTCCTTCCATCCTAATCTCACCAGCACCTCTCCATCAATGCTACTCTCACCAGCACCTCTCCATCCATGCTACTCTCACCAGCACCTCTCCTTTCATGCTACTCTCACCAACACCTCTCCTTCCTTGCTTCTCTCACCAGTACCTTTCCTTCCATGCTACTCTCACCAGCACCTCTCCTTCCATGTTACTCTCACCAACACCTCTCCTTTGATGCAACTAATAACAGCACCTCTCCTTCCATGCTACTCTCACTAACACCTCTCTTTCCATGCTACTCTCACCAACACCTCTCCTTCCATGTTACTTTCACCAACACTTTTCCTTCCATGTTGCTCTCACCTGCACCTCTCCTTCCATGCTACTCTCTCCAGCACCTCTCCCACCATGCTACTCTCACCAGCACCTCTCCTTCCATACTACTCTCAGCAACCCATCTCCTTCCATGCTACTTTCACCAACACCTCTCCTTCCATGTTACTCTCACCAACACCTCTCTTTCCATGCTACTCTCACCAACACCTCTCCTTAGATGATACTCTCACTAGCACCTTTTCTTCCATGCTACTCTCACCAGCACCTCCCCTTCCATGCTACTCTCACAAACACCTCTCCTTAGATGCTACTCTCACCAGCACCTCTCCTTCCATGCTACTCTCATTAACACCTCTCCTTAGATGCTACTCTCACCAGCACCTCTCCTTCCATGCTACTCTCACCAGCACCTCTCCTTCCATGCTACTCTCACCAACACCTCTCCTTCCATGCTACTCTCCCCAACACCTCTCCTTCCATTCTACTCTCACCAGCACCTCTCCTTCCATGTTACTCTCACCAGCACCTCTCCTTCCATGCTACTCTCACCAGCACCTCTCCTTCCATGCTACTCTCACCAGCACCTCTCCTTCCATGTTACTCTCTCCAGCACCTCTCCTTCCATGCTACTCTCACCAACACCTCTCATGCTGCTCTCACCAACACCTCTCCTTCCATGTTACTCTCTCCAGCACCTCTCCTACCATGCTACTCTCCCCAACACCTCTCATTAGGTGCTACTCTCACCAGCATCTCTCCTTCTGTGCTATTCTCACCAGCACCTCTCTTTCCATGCTACTCTCGCCAGCACCTCTTCTTCCTTGCTACTCTCACTAACACCTCTCCTTCCATGCTACTCTCACCAACATCTCTCTTTCCATGCAACTCTTACCAGCACCTCTCCTTCAATGCTACTCTCACTAGGACCTCTTCTTCCATGCTACTCTCACCCGCACCTCTCCTTCCATGCTACTCTCACCGCACCTCTCCTTCCATGCTACTCTCACCGCACCTCTCCTTCCATGATAGTCTCACCAGCACCTCTCCTTCCATGTTACTCTCACCAACACCTATCCTTAGATGCAACTAATACCAGCACCTCTCCTTCCATGCTACTCTCACTAACACCTCTCCTTCCATGCTACTCTCACCAACACCTCTCCTTCCATGTTACTTTCACCAACACTTTTCCTTCCATCCTACTCTCACCAGCACCTCTCCATCAATGCTACTCTCACCAGCACCTCTCCATCCATGCTACTCTCACCAGCACCTCTCCTTCCATGCTACTCTCACCAACACCTCTCCTTCCTTGCTTCTCTCACCAGTACCTTTCCTTCCATGCTACTCTCACCAGCACCTCTCCTTCCATGTTACTCTCACCAACACCTCTCCTTTGATGCAACTAATACCAGCACCTCTCCTTCCATGCTACTCTCACTAACACCTCTCTTTCCATGCTACTCTCACCAACACCTCTCCTTCCATGTTACTTTCACCAACACTTTTCCTTCCATGCTACTCTCACCAACACCTCTCCTTCCATGTTACTTTCACCAACACTTTTCCTTCCATGCTACCCTCACCAACACCTCTCCTTCCATGTTGCTCTCACCTGCACCTCTCCTTCCATGCTACTCTCTCCAGCACCTCTCTTTCCATGCTACTCTCACCAACACCTCTCCTTCCATGCTACTCTCACCCGCACCTCTCCTTCCATACTACTCTCAGCAACCTTTCTCCTTCCATGCTACTTTCACCAACACCGCTCCTTCCATGTTACTCTCACCAACACCTCCCCTTCCATGCTACTCTCACAAACACCTCTCCTTAGATGATACTCTCACCAGCACCTCTCCTTCCATGCTACTCTCACCAGCACCTCTCCTTCCATGCAACACTCACCAGCACCTCTTCTTCCACGATACTCTCAACAACACCTCACCTTCCATGCTACTCTCACCAGCACCTCTCCTTCCATGCTACTCTCACCAGCACCTCTCCTTCCATGCTACTCTCACCAGCACCTATCCTTCCATATTACTCTCACCAGCACCTCTCCTTCCATGTTACTCTCACCAACTCCTCTCCTTAGATGCTACTCTCACTAGCACGTCTCCTTCAAACGCTGCTCTCACCAGCACCTCTCCTTCCATGTTACTCTCACCAGCACCTCTCCTTCCATGCTACTCTCACCAACACCTCTCATGCTGCTCTCACCAACACCTCTCATGCTGTTCTCACCAACACCTCTCCTTGCATGTTACTCTCAACAGCACCTCTCCTTCCATGTTACTCTCACCAGCACCTCTCCTTCCATGCTACTCTCACTAGCACCTCTCCTTCCATGCTACTCTCACCGCACCTCTCCTTCCATGCTATTCTCACAATCACCTCTCCATCCATGCTACTCTCACCAGCACCTCTCCTTCCATGCTACTCTCACCATCACCTCTCCCTCCATGCTACTCTCACCAGCACCTCTCCTTCCATGCTACTCACACCAGCACCTCTCCTTCCATGCTACTCTCACCAGCACCTCTCCTTCCATGCTACTCTCACCAGCACCTCTTCTTCCATGCTACTCTCACCAGCACCTCTCCTTCCATGCTACTCTCACCAGCACCTCTCCTTTCGTGCTACTCTCACCATCACCCCTCCTTATGTGCTACTCTCACCAGCACCTCTCCTTCCATGCTACTCTCACCAGCACCTCTCCTTCCATGCTTCTCTCACCAGTACCTTTCCTTCCATGCTACTCTCACCAGCACCTCTACTTCCATGTTACTCTCACCAACACCTATCCCTAGATGCAACTAATACCAGCACCTCTCCTTCCATGCTACTCTCACTAACACCTCTCCATCCATGCTACTCTCACCAGCACCTCTCCTTCCATGCTACTCTCACCAACACCTCTCTTTCCATGCTACTCTCACCGCACCTCTCCTTCCATGCTACTCTCACCGCACCTCTCCTTCCATGCTACTCTTACCAACACCTCTCCTTCCATGCTACTTTTACCAGCACCTCTCCTTCCATGCTACTCTCACCAACATCTCTCCTTCCATGCTTCTCTCGCCAGCACCTCTCCTTCCATGCTACACTCACCAACACCTCTCCTTCCATGCTACTCTCACCAGCACCTCTCCTTCCATGCTACTCTCACCAGCACCTCTCTTTCCATACTACTCTCACCAGCACCTCTCCTTCCATGCTACTCTCACCAGCACCTCTCCTTCCGTGCTACTCTCACCATCACCTCTCCTTAGGTGCTACTCTCACCAGCACCTCTCCTTCCATGCTACTCTCACCAGCACCTCTCCATCCATTCTTCTCTCACCAGTACCTTTCCTTCCATGCAACTCTCACCAGCACCTCTCCTTCCATGTTACTCTCACCAACACCTATCCTTAGATGCAACTAATACCAGCACCTCTCCTTCCATGCTACTCTCACTAATACCTCTCCTTCCATGCTACTCTCACCAACACCTCTCCTTCCATGTTACTTTCACCAACACTTTTCCTTCCATCCTACTCTCACCAGCACCTCTCCATCAATGCTACTCTCACCAGCACCTCTCCATCCATGCTACCCTCACCAGCACCTCTCCTTCCATGCTACTCTCACGAACACCTCTCCTTCCTTGCTTCTCTCACCAGTACCTTTCCTTCCATGCTACTCTCACCAGCACCTCTCCTTCCATGTTACTCTCACCAACACCTCTCCTTAGATGCAACTAATACCAGCACCTCTCCTTCCATGCTACTCTCACTAAGACCTCTCTTTCCATGCTACTCTCACCAACACCTCTCCTTCCATGTTACTTTCACCAACACTTTTCCTTCCATGCTACTCTCACCAGCACCTCTCCTTCCATGTTACTCTCACCAACACCTCTCCTTAGATGCAACTAATACCAGCACTTCTCCTTCCATGCTACTCTCACTAACACCTCTCTTTCCATGCTACTCTCACCAACACCTCTCCTTCCATGTTACTTTCACCAACACTTTTCCTTCCATGTTGCTCTCACCTGCACCTCTCCTTCCATGCTACTCTCTCCAGCACCTCTCCCACCATGCTACTCTCACCAGCACCTCTCCTTCCATACTACTCTCAGCAACCCATCTCCTTCCATGCTACTTTCACCAACACCTCTCCTTCCATGTTACTCTCACCAACACCTCTCTTTCCATGCTACTCTCACCAACACCTCTCCTTAGATGATACTCTCACTAGCACCTTTTCTTCCATGCTACTCTCACCAGCACCTCCCCTTCCATGCTACTCTCACAAACACCTCTCCTTAGATGCTACTCTCACCAGCACCTCTCCTTCCATGCTACTCTCATTAAAACCTCTCCTTAGATGCTACTCTCACCAGCACCTCTCCTTCCATGCTAATCTCACCAGCACCTCTCCTTCCATTCTACTCTCACCAGCACCTCTCCTTCCATTTTACTCTCACCATCACCTCTCCTTCCATGCTACTCTCACCAACACCTCTCCTTCCATGCTACTCTCCCCAACACCTCTCCTTCCATTCTACTCTCACCAGCACCTCTCCTTCCATGTTACTCTCACCAGCACCTCTCCTTCCATGCTACTCTCACCAGCACCTCTCCTTCCATGCTACTCTCACCAGCACCTCTCCTTCCATGTTACTCTCTCCAGCACCTCTCCTTCCATGCTACTCTCACCAACACCTCTCATGCTGCTCTCACCAACACCTCTCCTTCCATGCTACTCTCACCAGCACCTCTCCTTACATGCTATTCTCACTAGCACCTCTCCTTCCATGCTACTCTCTCCAGCACCTCTCTTTCCATGCTACTCTCACCAACATTTCTCCTTCCATGCTACACTCACCAGCACCTCTCCTTCCATGCTACTCTCACCAGCACCTCTCCTTCTATGCTACTCTCACCAGCACCTCTCCTTCGATGCTACTCTCACCAGCACCTCTCCTTCCATTCTACTCTCACCAGCACCTCTCCTTCCATTCTACTCTCACCATCACCTCTCCTTCCATGCTACTCTCACCAACACCTCTCCTTCCATGCTACTCTCCCCAACACATCTCGTTTCCATTCTACTCTCACCAGCACCTCTCCTTCCATGTTACTCTCACCAGCACCTCTCCTTCCATGCTACTCTCACCAGAACCTCTCCTTCCGTGCTACTCTCACCAGCACCTCCCCTTCCATGTTACTCTCTCCAGCACCTCTCCTTCCATGCTACTCTTACCAACACCTCTCATGCTGCTCTCACCAACACCTCTCCTTCCATGTTACTCTCAACAGTACCTCCCCTTCCATGCTACTCTAACAAGCACCTCTCCTTCCATGCTATTCTCACCATCACCTCTCCATCCATGCTACTCTCACCAGCACCTCTCCTTCCATGCTACTCTCACCAGCACCTCTCCTTCCATGCTACTGTCGCCAGCACCTCTCCTTGCATGCTACTCTCACCATCACCTCTCCTTAGGTGCTACTCTCACCAGCACCTCTCCTACCATGCTACTCTCACCAACACCTCTCATTAGGTGCTACTCTCACCAGCATCTCTCCTTCTGTGCTATTCTCACCAGCACCTCTCTTTCCAGGCTACTCTCACGAGCACCTTTCCTTCCATGCTACTCTCACCAACATCTCTCTTTCCATGCAACTCTTACCAGCACTTCTCCTTCAATGCTACTCTCACTAGGACCTCTTCTTCCATGCTACTCTCACCCGCACCTCTCCTTCCATGCTACTCTCACCGCACCTCTCCTTCCATGCTACTCTCACCAACATCTCTCCTTCCATGCTACTCTCGCCAGCACCTCTCCTTCCATGCTACACTCACCAACACCTCTCCTTCCATGCTACTCTCACCAGCACCTCTCCTTCCATGCTACTCTCACCAGCACCTCTCTTTCCATACTACTCTCACCAGCACCTCTCCTTCCATGCTACTCTCACCAGCACCTCTCCTTCCGTGCTACTCTCACCATCACCTCTCCTTAGGTGCTACTCTCACCAGCACCTCTCCTTCCATGCTACTCTCACCAGCACCTCTCCATCCATTCTTCTCTCACCAGTACCTTTCCTTCCATGCAACTCTCACCAGCACCTCTCCTTCCATGTTACTCTCACCAACACCTATCCTTAGATGCAACTAATACCAGCACCTCTCCTTCCATGCTACTCTCACTAATACCTCTCCTTCCATGCTACTCTCACTAACACCTCTCCTTCCATGTTACTTTCACCAACACTTTTCCTTCCATCCTACTCTCACCAGCACCTCTCCATCAATGCTACTCTCACCAGCACCTCTCCATCCATGCTACCCTCACCAGCACCTCTCCTTCCATGCTACTCTCACGAACACCTCTCCTTCCTTGCTTCTCTCACCAGTACCTTTCCTTCCATGCTACTCTCACCAGCACCTCTCCTTCCATGTTACTCTCACCAACACCTCTCCTTAGATGCAACTAATACCAGCACCTCTCCTTCCATGCTACTCTCACTAACACCTCTCTTTCCATGCTACTCTCACCAACACCTCTCCTTCCATGTTACTTTCACCAACACTTTTCCTTCCATGCTACTCTCACCAGCACCTCTCCTTCCATGTTACTCTCACCAACACCTCTCCTTAGATGCAACTAATACCAGCACCTCTCCTTCCATGCTACTCTCACTAACACCTCTCTTTCCATGCTACTCTCACCAACACCTCTCCTTCCATGTTACTTTCACTAACACTTTTCCTTCCATGTTGCTCTCACCTGCACCTCTCCTTTCATGCTACTCTCTCCAGCACCTCTCCCACCATGCTACTCTCACCAGCACCTCTCCTTCCATACTACTCTCAGCAACCCATCTCCTTCCATGCTACTTTCACCAACACCTCTCCTTCCATGTTACTCTCACCAACACCTCTCTTTCCATGCTACTCTCACCAACACCTCTCCTTAGATGATACTCTCACTAGCACCTTTTCTTCCATGCTACTCTCACCAGCACCTCCCCTTCCATGCTACTCTCACAAACACCTCTCCTTAGATGCTACTCTCACCAGCACCTCTCCTTCCATGCTACTCTCATTAACACCTCTCCTTAGATGCTACTCTCACCAGCACCTCTCCTTCCATGCTACTCTCACCAGCACCTCTCCTTCCATTCTACTCTCACCAGCACCTCTCCTTCCATTCTACTCTCACCATCACCTCTCCTTCCATGCTACTCTCACCAACACCTCTCCTTCCATGCTACTCTCCCCAACACCTCTCCTTCCATTCTACTCTCACCAGCACCTCTCCTTCCATGTTACTTTCACCAACACTTTTCCTTCCATGCTACTCTCACCAACACCTCTTTTTCCATGTTACTTTCACCAACACTTTTCCTTCCATGCTACCCTCACCAACACCTCTCCTTCCATGTTGCTCTCACCTGCACCTCTCCTTCCATGCTACTCTCTCCAGCACCTCTCTTTCCATGCTACTCTCACCAACACCTCTCCTTCCATGCTACTCTCACCCGCACCTCTCCTTCCATACTACTCTCAGCAACCCATGTCCTTCCATGCTACTTTCACCAACACCGCTCCTTCCATGTTACTCTCACCAACACCTTCCCTTCCATGCTACTCTCACAAACACCTCTCCTTAGATGATACTCTCACCAGCACCTCTCCTTCCATGCTACTCTCACCAGCACCTCTCCTTCCATGCAACACTCACCAGCACCTCTTCATCCACGATACTCTCAACAACACCTCACCTTCCATGTTACTCTCACCAGCACCTCTCCTTCCATGCTACTCTCACCAGCACCTCTCCTTCCATGCTACTCTCACCAGCACCTATCCTTCCATATTACTCTCACCAGCACCTCTCCTTCCATGTTACTCTCACCAACTCCTCTCCTTAGATGCTACTCTCACTAGCACGTCTCCTTCAAACGCTGCTCTCACCAGCACCTCTCCTTCCATGTTACTCTCACCAGCACCTCTCCTTCCATGCTACTCTCACCAACACCTCTCATGCTGCTCTCACCAACACCTCTCATGCTGTTCTCACCAACACCTCTCCTTGCATGTTACTCTCAACAGCACCTCTCCTTCCATGTTACTCTCACCAGCACCTCTCCTTCCATGCTACTCTCACTAGCACCTCTCCTTCCATGCTACTCTCACCGCACCTCTCCTTCCATGCTATTCTCACAATCACCTCTCCATTCATGCTACTCTCACCAGCACCTCTCCTTCCATGCTACTCTCACCATCACCTCTCCCTCCATGCTACTCTCACCAGCACCTCTCCTTCCATGCTACTCACACCAGCACCTCTCCTTCCATGCTACTCTCACCAGCACCTCTCCTTCCATGCTACTCTCACCAGCACCTCTTCTTCCATGCTACTCTCACCAGCACCTCTCCTTCCATGCTACTCTCACCAGCACCTCTCCTTTCGTGCTACTCTCACCATCACCCCTCCTTATGTGCTACTCTCACCAGCACCTCTCCTTCCATGCTACTCTCACCAGCACCTCTCCTTCCATGCTTCTCTCACCAGTACCTTTCCTTCCATGCTACTCTCACCAGCACCTCTACTTCCATGTTACTCTCACCAACACCTATCCTTAGATGCAACTAATACCAGCACCTCTCCTTCCATGCTACTCTCACTAACACCTCTCCATCCATGCTACTCTCACCAGCACCTCTCCTTCCATGCAACTCTCACCAACACCTCTCTTTCCATGCTACTCTCACCGCACCTCTCCTTCCATGCTACTCTCACCGCACCTCTCCTTCCATGCTACTCTCACCAACACCTCTCCTTCCATGCTACTTTCACCAGCACCGCTCCTTCCATGCTACTCTCACCAACATCTCTCCTTCCATGCTACTCTCGCCAGCCCCTCTCCTTCCATGCTACACTCACCAACACCTCACCTTCCATGCTACTCTCACCAGCACCTCTCCTTCCATGCTACTCTCACCAGCACCTCTCTTTCCATACTACTCTCACCAGCACCTCTCCTTCCATGCTACTCTCACCAGCACCTCTCCTTCCGTGCTACTCTCACCATCACCTCTCCTTAGGTGCTACTCTCACCAGCACCTCTCCTTCCATGCTACTCTCACCAGCACCACCTCTCCATCCATGCTTCTCTCACCAGTACCTTTCCTTCCATACTACTCTCACCAGCACCTCTCCTTCCATGTTACTCTCACCAACACCTATCCTTAGATGCAACTAATACCAGCACCTCTCCTTCCATGCTACTCTCACTAACACCTCTCCTTCCATGCTACTCTCACCAACACCTCTCCTTCCATGTTACTTTCACCAACACTTTTCCTTCCATCCTACTCTCACCAGCACCTCTCCATCAATGCTACTCTCACCAGCACCTCTCCATCCATGCTACTCTCACCAGCACCTCTGCTTCCATGCTACTCTCACCAACAAATCTCCTTCCTTGCTTCTCTCACCAGTACCTTTCCTTCCATGCTACTCTCACCAGCACCTCTCCTTCCATGTTACTCTCACCAACACCTCTCCTTAGATGCAACTAATACCAGCACCTCTCCTTCCATGCTACTCTCACTAACACCTCTCTTTCCATGCTACTCTCACCAGCACCTCTGCTTCCATGCTACTCTCACCAACAAATCTCCTTCCTTGCTTCTCTCACCAGTACCTTTCCTTCCATGCTACTCTCACCAGCACCTCTCCTTCCATGTTACTCTCACCAACACCTCTCCTTAGATGCAACTAATACCAGCACCTCTCCTTCCATGCTACTCTCACTAACACCTCTCTTTCCATGCTACTCTCACCAACACCTCTCCTTCCATGTTTCTTTCACCAACACTTTTCCTTCCATGCTACCCTCACCAACACCTCTCCTTCCATGTTGCTCTCACCTGCACCTCTCCTTCCATGCTACTCTCTCCAGCACCTCTCCCACCATGCTACTCTCACCAGCACCTCTCCTTAGGTGCTACTCCCACCAGCACCTCTCTTTCCATGCTACTCTCACCAACACCTCTCCTTCCATGCTACTCTCACCCGCACCTCTCCTTCCATACTACTCTGAGCAACCCATCTCCTTCCATGCTACTTTCACCAACACCTCTCCTTCCATGTTACTCTCACCAACACCTCTCCTTCCATGCTACTCTCACCAACACCTCTCCTTAGATGATAATCTCACTAGCACCTTTTCTTCCATGCTACTCTCACCAGCACCTCCTCTTCCATGCTACTCTCACAAACACCTCTCCTTAGATGCTACTCTCACCAGCACCTCTCCTTCCATGCTACTCTCATTAACACCTCTCCTTAGATGCTACTCTCACCAGCACCTCTCCTTCCATGCAACACTCACCAGCACCTCTTCCACGATACTCTCAACAACACCTCACCTTCCATGCTACTCTCACCAGCACCTCTCCTTCCATGCTACTCTCACCAGCACCTCTCCTTCCATGCTACTCTCACCAGCACCTATCCTTCCATATTACTCTCACCAGCACCTCTCCTTCCATGTTACTCTCACCAACTCCTCTCCTTAGATGCTACTCTCACTAGCACGTCTCCTTCAAACGCTGCTCTCACCAGCACCTCTCCTTCCATGTTACTCTCACCAGCACCTCTCCTTCCATGCTACTCTCACCAACACCTCTCATGCTGCTCTCACCAACACCTCTCATGCTGTTCTCACCAACATCTCTCCTTGCATGTTACTCTCAACAGCACCTCTCCTTCCATGTTACTCTCACCAGCACCTCTCCTTCCATGCTACTCTCACTAGCACCTCTCCTTCCATGCTACTCTCACAGCACCTATCCTTCCATGCTATTCTCACAATCACCTCTCCATCCATGCTACTCTCACCAGCACCTCTCCTTCCATGCTACTCTCACCATCACCTCTCCCTCCATGCTACTCTCACCAGCACCTCTCCTTCCATGTTACTCTCACCAACACCTATCCTTAGATGCAACTAATACCAGCACCTCTCCTTCCATGCTACTCTCACTAACACCTCTCCTTCCATGCTACTCTCACCAACACCTCTCCTTCCATGTTACTTTCACTAACACTTTTCCTTCCATCCTACTCTCACCAGCACCTCTCCATCCATGCTACTCTCACCAGCACCTCTCCATCCATGCTACTGTCACCAGCACCTCTCCTTCCATGCTACTCTCACCAACACCTCTCCTTCCATGCTACTCTCACCGCACCTCTCCTTCCATGCTACTCTCACCGCACCTCTCCTTCCATGCTTCGCTCACCAACACTTCTCCTTCCATGCTACTTTCACCAGCACCTCTCCTTCCATGCTACTCTCACCAACACCTCTCCTTCCATGCTACTCTCACCAGCACTTCTCCTTCCATGCTTCTCTCACCAGTACCTTTCCTTCCATGCTACTCTCACCAGCACCTCTACTTCCATGTTACTCTCACCAACACCTATCCTTAGATGCAACTAATACCAGCACCTCTCCTTCCATGCTACTCTCACTAACACCTCTCCTTCCATGCTACTCTCACCAACACCTCTCCTTCCATGTTACTTTCACCAACACTTTTCCTTCCATCCTACTCTCACCAGCACCTCTCCATCCATGCTACTCTCACCAGCACCTCTCCATCCATGCTACTCTCACCAGCACCTCTCCTTCCATGCTACTCTCACCAACACCTCTCCTTCCATGCTACTCTCACCGCACCTCTCCTTCCATGCTACTCTCACCGCACCTCTCCTTCCATGCTACTCTCACCAACACCTCTCCTTCCATGCTACTTTCACCAGCACCTCTCCTTCCATGCTACTCTCACCAACATCTCTCCTTCCATGCTACTCTCGCCAGCACCTCTCCTTCCATGCTACACTCACCAACACCTCTCCTTCCATGCTACTCTCACCAGCACCTCTCCTTCCATGCTACTCTCACCAGCACCTCTCTTTCCATACTACTCTCACCAGCACCTCTCCTTCCATGCTACTCTCACCAGCACCTCTCCTTCCGTGCTACTCTCACCATCACCTCTCCTTAGGTGCTACTCTCACCAGCACCTCTCCTTCCATGCTACTCTCACCAGCACCTCTCCATCCATGCTTCTCTCACCAGTACCTTTCCTTCCATGCTACTCTCACCAGCACCTCTCCTTCCATGTTACTCTCACCATCACCTATCCTTAGACGCAACTAATACCAGTACCTCTCCTTCCATGCTACTCTCACTAACACCTCTCCTTCCATGCTACTCTCACCAACACTTCTCCTTCTATGTTACTTTCACCAACACTTTTCCTTCCATCCTACTCTCACCAGCACCTCTCCATCAATGCTACTCTCACCAGCACCTCTCCATCCATGCTACTCTCACCAGCACCTCTCCTTCCATGCTACTCTCACCAACAAATCTCCTTCCTTGCTTCTCTCACCAGTACCTTTCCTTCCATGCTACTGTCACCAGCACCTCTCCTTCCATGTTACTCTCACCAACACCTCTCCTTAGATGCAACTAATACCAGCACCTCTCCTTCCATGATACTCTCACTAACACCTCTCTTTCCATGCTACTCTCACCAACACCTCTCCATCCATGTTACTTTCACCAACACTTTTCCTTCCATGCTACCCTCACCAACACCTCTCCTTCCATGTTGCTCTCACCTGCACCTCTCCTTCCATGTTACTCTCACCAACACCTCTCCTTAGATGCAACTAATACCAGCACCTCTCCTTCCATGATACTCTCACTAACACCTCTCTTTCCATGCTACTCTCACCAACACCTCTCCTTCCATGTTACTCTCACCAACTCCTCTCCTTAGATGCTACTCTCACTAGCACGTCTCCTTCAAACGCTGCTCTCACCAGCACCTCTCCTTCCATGTTACTCTCACCAGCACCTCTCCTTCCATGCTACTCTCACTAGCACCTCTCCTTCCATGCTACTCTCACAGCACCTATCCTTCCATGCTATTCTCACAATCACCTCTCCATCCATGCTGCTCTCACCAGCACCTCTCCTTCCATGCTACTCTCACCATCACCTCTCCCTCCATGCTACTCTCACCAGCACCTCTCCTTCCATGCTACTCTCACCAGCACCTCTCCTTCCATGCTTCTCTCACCAGTACCTCTCCTTCCATGCTACTCTCACCAGCACCTCTCCTTCCATGTTACTCTCACCAAAACCTATCCTTAGATGCAACTAATACCAGCACCTCTCCTTCCATGCAACTCTCACTAACACCTCTCCTTCCATGCTACTCTCACCAACACCTCTCCTTCCATGTTACTTTCACCAACACTTTTCCTTCCATCCTACTCTCACCAGCACCTCTCCATCCATGCTACTCTCACCAGCACCTCTCCATCCATGCTACTCTCACCAGCACCTCTCCTTCCAGGCTACTCTCACCGCACCTCTCCTTCCATGCTACTCTCACAGCACCTCTCCTTCCATGCTACTCTCACCAACACCTCTCCTTCCATGCTACTTTCACCAGCACCTCTCCTTCCATGCTACTCTCACCAACATCTCTCCTTCCATGCTTCTCTCGCCAGCACCTCTCCTTCCATGCTACACTCACCAACACCTCTCCTTCCATGCTACTCTCACCAGCACCTCTCCTTCCATGCTACTCTCACCAGCTCCTCTCTTTCCATACTACTCTCACCAGCACCTGTCCTTCCATGCTACTCTCACCAGCACCTCTCCTTCCGTGCTACTCTCACCATCACCTCTCTTTAGGTGCTACTCTCACCAGCACCTCTCCTTCTATGCTACTCTCACCAGCACCTCTCCATCCATGCTTTTCTCACCAGCACCTCTCCATCCATGCTACTCTCACCAGCACCTCTCCTCCCTTGCTACTCTCACCAACACCTCTCCTTCCTTGCTTCTCTCACCAGTATCTCTCCTTCCATGTTACTCTCACCAACACCTCTCCTTAGATGCAACTAATACCAGCACCTCTCCTTCCATGCTACTCTCACTAACACCTCTCTTTCCATGCTACTCTCACCAACACCTCTCCTTCCATGAATCTTTCACCAACACTTTTCCTTCCATGCTACCCTCACCAACACCTCTCCTTCCATGTTGCTCTCACCTGCACCTCTCCTTCCATGCTACTCTCTCAAGCACCTCTCCCACCATGCTACTCTCACCAGCACCTCTCCTTAGGTGCTACTCCCACCAGCACCTCTCTTTCCATGCTACTCTCACCAACACCTCTCCTTCCATGCTACTCTCACCCGCACCTCTCCTTCCATACTACTCTGAGCAACCCATCTCCTTCCATGCTACTTTCACCAACACCTCTCCTTCCATGTTACTCTCACCAACACCTCTCCTTCCATGCTACTCTCACCAACACCTCTCCTTAGATGATAATCTCACTAGCACCTTTTCTTCCATGCTACTCTCACCAGCACCTCCCCTTCCATGCTACTCTCAAAAACACCTCTCCTTAGATGCTACTCTCACCAGCACCTCTCCTTCCATGCTACTCTCATTAACACCTCTCCTTAGATGCTACTCTCACCAGCACCTCTCCTTCCATGCAACACTCACCAGCACCTCTTCCACGATACTCTCAACAACACCTCACCTTCCATGCTACTCTCACCAGCCCCTCTCCTTCCATGCTACTCTCACCAGCACCTCTCCTTCCATGCTACTCTCACCAGCACCTATCCTTCCATATTACTCTCACCAGCACCTCTCCTTCCATGTTACTCTCACCAACTCCTCTCCTTAGATGCTACTCTCACTAGCACGTCTCCTTCAAACGCTGCTCTCACCAGCACCTCTCCTTCCATGTTACTCTCACCAGCACCTCTCCTTCCATGATACTCTCACCAACACCTCTCATGCTGTTCTCACCAACACCTATCCTTCCATATTACTCTCACCACACCTCTCCTTCCATGTTACTCTCACCAACTCCTCTCCTTAGATGCTACTCTCACTAGCACGTCTCCTTCAAACGCTGCTCTCACCAGCACCTCTCCTTGCATGTTACTCTCAACAGCACCTCTCCTTCCATGTTACTCTCACCAGCACCTCTCCTTCCATGCTACTCTCACTAGCACCTCTCCTTCCATGCTACTCTCACAGCACCTATCCTTCCATGCTATTCTCACAATCACCTCTCCATCCATGCTACTCTCACCAGCACCTCTCCTTCCATGCTACTCTCACCATCACCTCTCCCTCCATGCTACTCTCACCAGCACCTCTCCTTCCATGCTACTCTCACCAGCACCTCTCCTTCCATGCTTCTCTCACCAGTACCTTTCCTTCCATGCTACTCTCACCAGCACCCCTCCTACTATGTTACTTTCACTAACACTTTTCCTTCCATCCTACTCTCACCAGCACCTCTCCATCCATGCTACTGTCACCAGCACCTCTCCTTCCATGCTACTCTCACCAACACCTCTCCTTCCATGCTACTCTCACCGCACCTCTCCTTCCATGCTACTCTCACCGCACCTCTCCTTCCATGCTACTCTCACCAACACTTCTCCTTCCATGCTACTTTCACCAGCACCTCTACTTCCATGTTACTCTCACCAACACCTATCCTTAGATGCAACTAATACCAGCACCTCTCCTTCCATGCTACTCTCACTAACACCTCTCCTTCCATGCTACTCTCGCCAACACCTCTCCTTCCATGTTACTTTCACCAACACCTCTCCTTTGATGCTACTCTCACCAACACCTCTCCTTCCATGCTACTCTCACCAGCTCCTCTCCTTCCATGCTACTCTCACCAGCACCTCTCCTTCCAGTCTACTCTCACCAGCACCTCTCCTTCCATGCTACTCTCTCCAGCACCTCTCCTTTCATGCTACTCTCACCAGCACCTCTCCTTAGGTGCTACTCTCACCAGCACCTCTCTTTCCATGCTACTGTCCCCAACACCTCTCCTTCCATGTTATTCTCACCAGCTCCTCTCCTTCCATGCTACTCTCACCAGCACCTCTCCTTCCATGCTACTCTCAACGACACCTCTCCTTTGATGCTACTCTCACCAACACCTCTCCTTCCATGCTACTCTCACCAGCTCCTCTCCTTCCATGCTACTCTCACCAGCACCTCTCCTTCCATGTTACTCTCACCAGCTCCTCTCCTTCCATGCTACTCTCACCAGCACCTCTCTTTCCATGTTACTCTCACCAACACCTCTCCATAGATGCTACTCTAGCCAACACCTCTCCTACCATGCTACTCCCACCAGCACCTTTCCTTCCATGCTACTCTCACCAGCACCTCTCCTACCATGCTACTCCCACCAGCACCTCTCCTTCCATGCTACTCTCACCAGCACTTCTCCTTCCATGCTATTCTTACCAACACCTCTGCTTATGTGCTACTCTCAGCAGAACCTCTCCTTCGCTGCTACTCTCACCAACAGCTCTCCTTTCATGCTACTCTCACCAACACCTTTACTTAGGTGCTACTCTCACCAGCACCTCTCCTTTCATGCTACTCTCACCAACCCATCTCCTTGCATGCTACTCTCATCAGAACCTCTCCTTCCATGATACTCTCACCAACACCTCTCCTTCCATGCTACTCTCACCAGCACCTCTCCTTCCATGCTACTCTCACTGACAACTCTCCTTCCATGTTACTTTCACCAACAGCTCTCCTTAGATGCTACTCTCACCAACACCTCTCCTTCCATGTTAACCTCACCAACACATCTCCTTAGATGCTACTCTCACCAACACCTCTCCTTCCATGTTACTCTCACCAGCTCCTCTCCTTCCACGATTCTCTCACCTGCACCTCTCCTTCCATGCTAATCTTACCAACACCTTTCCTTCCATGCTACTCTCACCAGCACCTCTCCTACCATGCTACTCTCACCAGCACCTCTCCTTCCATGCTACTCTCACCAACATCTCTCCTTCCATGTTACTCTCATCAGCATCTCTCCTTCCATGCTACTCTCACCTGCACCTCTCCTTCCATGCTACTCTCACCAGCACCTCTTCTTTCATGCTACTCTCGCAAGCACCTCTCCTTCCATGCTACTCTCACCTGCACCTCTCCTTCCATGTTACTCTCACCAGCACCTCTCCTTCCATTCTACTCTCACTAGCACCTCTCCTTCCATGCTACTCTCACCAACACCTCTCCTTAGGTGCTACTCTCACCAGCACCTCTCCTTCCATGATACTCTCATTAGCACCTCTCCTTCCATGCTACTCTCACCAGCTCCTATCCTTCCATGCTACTCTCACCAGCACCTCTCCTTCCATGCTACTCTTACCAACACCTCTCCTTCCATGCTACTCTCACCAACACCTCACCTTCCATGCTACTCTCACCAGCACCTCACCTTCCATGCTTCTCTCACCAGCACCTCACCTTCCATGCTACTCTCACCAGCACCTTTCCTTCCATGCTACTCTCACCAGCACCTCTCCTTCCATGCTACTCTGACTAGCACCTCTCCTTCCATGCTACTCTCACCGACACCTCTCCTTCCATGTTACTTTCACCAACAGCTCTCCTTAGATGCTACTCTCACCAGCACCTCTCCTTCCATGTTACTCTCAACAACACCTCTCCTTAGATGCTACTCTCACCAGCACCTCTCCTTCCATGCTACTCTGACCAGCACCTCTCTTTCCATGCTACTCTCACCAACACCTCTCCTTCCATGTTACTCTCACCAGCTCCTCTCCTTCCACGATACTCTCATCAGCACCTCTCCTTCCATGCTAATCTTACCAACCCCTTTCCTTCCATGCTACTCTCATCAGCATCTCTTCTTCCATGTTACTCTAACCAGCACCTCTCCTTCCATGTTACTCTCACCAACACCTCTCCTTCCATGCTACTCTCAGAAGCACCTCTCCTTAGGTGCTACTCTCACCAGTACCTCTTCTCCATGCTACTCTCACCAGCACCTCTCCTTCCAGTCTACTCTCACCAGCACCTCTCCTTCCATGCTACTCTCTCCAGCAGCTCTCCTTTCATGCTACTCTCACCAGCACCTCTCCTTAGGTGCTACTCTCACCAGCACCTCTCTTTCCATGCTACTGTCCCCAACACCTCTCCTTCCATGTTACTCTCACCAGCTCCTCTCCTTCCATGCTACTCTCACCAGCACCTCTCCTTCCATGCTACTCTCAACGACACCTCTCCTTTGATGCTACTCTCACCAACACCTCTCCTTCCATGCTACTCTCACCAGCTCCTCTCCTTCCATGCTACTCTCACCAGCACCTCTCCTTCCATGTTACTCTCACCAGCTCCTCTCCTTCCATGCTACTCTCACCAGCACCTCTCTTTCCATGTTACTCTCACCAACACCTCTCCATAGATGCTACTCTAACCAGCACCTCTCCTTCCATGCTACTCTCACCAGCACCTCTCCTTCCATTCTACTCTCACCAGCACCTCTCTTTCCATGCTACTCTCACCAACACCTCTCTTTCCACGATACTCTCACCAGCACCTCTCCTTCCATTCTACTCTCACCAGCCACTCTCCATCCATTGTACTCTCACCAGCACCTCTCATTCCATTCTACTCTCACCAGCACCTCTCCTTCCATGCTACTCTCACCAACCGAACTCCTTGCATGCTACTCTCACCAGAACCTCTCCTTCCTTGCTACTCTCACCAACACCTCTCCTTCCATGCTTCTCTCACCAGTACCTCTCCATCCATGCTACTCTCACCAGCACCTCTCTTTCCATGCTACTCTAACCAACACCTCTCTTTCCATGCTACTTTCACCAACACCTCTCCTTCCATGCTACTCTCACCAGTACCTCTCCTTCCATGCTACTCTCACCTACTCCTCTCCTTCCATGCTACTCTCACCAACACCTCTCCTTCCATGTTACTCTCACCAGCACCTCTCCTTCCATGCTACTCTGACCAGCACCTCTCCTTCCATGCTACTCTCACCAGCACCTCTCTTTCCATGCTACTCTCACCAACACCTCTCCTTCCATGTTACTCTCAAAAGCACCTCTCCTTCCATGTTACTCTAACCAGCACCTCTCCTTCCATGCTACTCTTACCAACACCTCTCCTTAGGTGCTACTCTCACCAGCACCTCTCCTCCCATGCTACTCTCACTAACACCTCTCCTTCTATGATACTCTCACCAACACCTCTCCTTCCATGCTACTCTCACCAGCACCTCTCCTTCCATGCTTCTCTCACCAGTACCTCTCCATCCATGCTACTCTCACCAGCACCTCTCCTTCCATGCTACTCTCACCAACACCTCTCCTTCCATGATACTCTCACCAACACCTCTCCTTCCTTGCTACTCTCACTAACACCTCTCCTTCCATGCTTCTCTCACCAGTACCTCTCCATCCATGCTACTCTCACCAGCACCTCTCTTTCCATGCTACTCTAACCAACACCTCTCCTTCCATGCTACTCTCACCAACACCTCTCCTTCCATGCTACTCTCACCAGTACCTCTCCTTCCATGGTACTCTCACCCACTCCTCTCCTTCCATGCTATTCTCACCAACACCTCTCCTTCCATGTTACTCTCACCAACACCTCTCATACCATCCTACTCTCACCAGTACCTCTCCTTCCATGCTACTCTCACCAACACCTCTCCTTCCATGCTACTCTCAACAGCACCTCTCCTTCCATGCTACTCTCACCAACACCTCTCCTTCCATGCTACTCTCACCAGCACCTCTCCTTCCATGCTTCTCTTACCAACACCTCTCCTTCCATGCTACTCTCACCAACACCTCACCTTCCATGCTACTCTCACCAGCACCTCTCCTTCCATGCTTCTCTCACCAGCACCTCACCTTCCATGCTACTCTCACCAGCACCTCTCCTTCCATGCTACTCTCACCAACACCTCTCCTTCTATGCTTCTTTCATAAACACCTCTCATTAGGTGCTACTCTCACCAGGACGTCTCCTTCTATGCTACTCTCACCAGCACCTCTCCTTCCATGCTACTCTTACCAACACCTCTCCTTAGGTGCTACTCTCACCAGCACCTCTCCTTCCATGCTACTCTCACTAACACCTCTCCTTCCATGATACTCTCACCAACACCTCTCCTTCCATGCTACTCTCACCAGCACCTCTCCTTCCATGCTTCTCTCACCAGTACCTCTCCATCCATGCTACTCTCACCAGCACCTCTCTTTCCATGCTACTCTCACCAACACCTCTCCTTCCTTGATATTCTCACCAACACCTCTCCTTCCTTGCTACTCTCACTAACACCTCTCCTTCCATGCTTCTCTCACCAGTACCTCTCCATCCATGCTACTCTCACCAGCACCTCTCTTTCCATGCTACTCTAACCAACACCTCTCCTTCCATGCTACTCTCACCAACACCTCTCCTTCCATGCTACTCTCACCAGTACCTCTCCTTCCATGCTACTCTCACCCACTCCTCTCCTTCCATGCTACTCTCACCAACACCTCTCCTTCCATGTTACTCTCACCAACACCTCTCCTTCCATGTTACTCTAACCAGCACCTCTCCTTCCATGCTACTCTTACCAACACCTCTCCTTAGGTGCTACTCTCACCAGCACCTCTCCTCCCATGCTACTCTCACTAACACCTCTCCTTCTATGATACTCTCACCAACACCTCTCCTTCCATGCTACTCTCACCAGCACCTCTCCTTCCATGCTTCTCTCACCAGTACCTCTCCATCCATGCTACTCTCACCAGCACCTCTCCTTCCATGCTACTCTCACCAACACCTCTCCTTCCATGATACTCTCACCAACACCTCTCCTTCCTTGCTACTCTCACTAACACCTCTCCTTCCATGCTTCTCTCACCAGTACCTCTCCATCCATGCTACTCTCACCAGCACCTCTCTTTCCATGCTACTCTAACCAACACCTCTCCTTCCATGCTACTCTCACCAACACCTCTCCTTCCATGCTACTCTCACCAGTACCTCTCCTTCCATGGTACTCTCACCCACTCCTCTCCTTCCATGCTATTCTCACCAACACCTCTCCTTCCATGTTACTCTCACCAACACCTCTCATACCATCCTACTCTCACCAGTACCTCTCCTTCCATGCTACTCTCACCAACACCTCTCCTTCCATGCTACTCTCAACAGCACCTCTCCTTCCATGCTACTCTCACCAACACCTCTCCTTCCATGCTACTCTCACCAGCACCTCTCCTTCCATGCTACTCTAACCAACACCTCTCCTTCCATGCTACTTTCACCAGCACCTCTCCTTCCATGCTTCTCTTACCAACACCTCTCCTTCCATGCTACTCTCACCAACACCTCACCTTCCATGCTACTCTCACCAGCACCTCTCCTTCCATGCTTCTCTCACCAGCACCTCACCTTCCATGCTACTCTCACCAGCACCTCTCCTTCCATGCTACTCTCACCAACACCTCTCCTTCTATGCTTCTTTCATAAACACCTCTCATTAGGTGCTACTCTCACCAGGACGTCTCCTTCTATGCTACTCTCACCAGCACCTCTCCTTCCATGCTACTCTTACCAACACCTCTCCTTAGGTGCTACTCTCACCAGCACCTCTCCTTCCATGCTACTCTCACTAACACCTCTCCTTCCATGATACTCTCACCAACACCTCTCCTTCCATGCTACTCTCACCAGCACCTCTCCTTCCATGCTTCTCTCACCAGTACCTCTCCATCCATGCTACTCTCACCAGCACCTCTCTTTCCATGCTACTCTCACCAACACCTCTCCTTCCTTGATACTCTCACCAACACCTCTCCTTCCTTGCTACTCTCACTAACACCTCTCCTTCCATGCTTCTCTCACCAGTACCTCTCCATCCATGTTACTCTCACCAGCACCTCTCTTTCCATGCTACTCTAACCAACACCTCTCCTTCCATGCTACTCTCACCAACACCTCTCCTTCCATGCTACTCTCACCAGTACCTCTCCTTCCATGCTACTCTCACCCACTCCTCTCCTTCCATGCTACTCTCACCAACACCTCTCCTTCCATGTTACTCTCACCAACACCTCTCATACCATCCTACTCTCACCAGTACCTCTCCTTCCATGCTACTCTCACCAACACCTCTCCTTCCATGCTACTCTCAACAGCACCTCTCCTTCCATGCTACTCTCACCAACACCTCTCCTTCCATGCTACTCTCACCAGCACCTCTCCTTCCATGCTACTCTAACCAACACCTCTCCTTCCATGCTACTTTCACCAGCACCTCTCCTTCCATGCTTCTCTTACCAACACCTCTCCTTCCATGCTACTCTCACCAACACTTCACCTTCCATGCTACTCTCACCAGCACCTCTCCTTCCATGTTTCTCTCACCAGCACCTCACCTTCCATGCTACTCTCACCAGCACCTCTCCTTCCATGCTACTCTCACCAACATCTCTCCTTCTATGCTACTCTCAACAGCACCTCTCCTTCCATGCTACTCTCACCAGTACCTCTCTTTCCATGCTACTCTTACCAACACCTCTCCTTCCATGCTACTCTCAACAGCACCTCTCCTTCCATGCTACTCTCACCAACATCTCTCTTTCCATGCTACTCTCACCAGCACTTCTCTTTAAATGCTACTCTCACCAGCACCTCTCCTTCTATGCTACTCTCACCAGCACCTCACCTTCCATACTACTCTCACTAGCACCTCTCCTTCCATGCTACTCTCGCTAGCACCTCTCCTTTGGTACTACTCTCACCAGCACCTCTCCTTCCATGCTACTTTCATAAACACCTCTCATTAGGTGCTACTCTCACCAGGACGTCTCCTTCTATGCTACTCTCACCAGCACCTCTCCTTCCATGCTACTCTCACCGACACCTCTCCTTCCATGTTACTTTCACCAACAGCTCTCCTTAGATGCTACTCTCACCAGCACCTCTCCTTCCATGTTACTCTCACCAACACCTCTCCTTAGATGCTACTCTCACCAGCACCTCTCCTTCCATGCTACTCTGACCAGCACCTCTCTTTCCATGCTACTCTCACCAGCACCTTTCCTTCCATGCTACTCTCACCAACACCTCTCCTTCCATGTTACTCTCACCAGCACCTCTCCTTCCATGCTACTCTCACCAGCACCTCTCCTTCGATGCTACTCTCACCAACAGCTCTCCTTCCATGCTACTCACACCAACACATTTACTTTGATGTTACTCTCACCAGCACCTCTCCTTCAATGCTGCTCTCACCAACCCATCTCCTTGCATGCTACTCTCACCATAACCTCTACTTCCATGCTACTCTCACCAACACCTCTCCTTCCATGTTACTCTCACCAGCACCTCTCCTTCCATGCTACTCTCACCAGCTCCTCTCCTTCCATGCTACTCTCATTAGCACCTCTTTTTCCATTCAACTCTCTCCAGCACCTCTCCTTCCATGCTACTCTCATTAGCACCTCTTTTTCCATTCAACTCTCACCAGCACCTCTCCTTCCATGCTACTCTCACCAACACCTCTCCTTCCACGATACTCTCACCAGCCCCTCTCCTTCCATGATACTCTTACCAGCACCTCTCCTTCCATACTACTCTCACCAGCACCTCTCCTTTCATGCTACTCTCACCAACATCTCTCTTTCCGTTCAACTCTTACCAGCACCTCTCCTTCAATGCTTCTCTCACCAGCACCTCTTCTTCCATGCTACTCTCACAAGCACTTCTCCTTCCATACTACTCTCACCAGCACCTCTCCTTCCATGCTACTCTCACCAACATCTTTCTTTCCATTCAACTCTTACCAGCACCTCTCCTCCAATGCTACTCTCACTAACACCTCTCCTTAAATGCTACTCTCACCAGCACCTCTCCTTCCATGCTACTCTCATTAGCACCTCTCCTTCCATTCAACTCTCACCAGCACCTCTCTTAGCATGCTACTCTCACCAGCACCTCTCCTACCATGCTACTCCCACCAGCACCTTTCCTTCGATGCTACTCTCACCAGCACCTCTCCTTCCATGTTACTCTCACCAACAGCTCTCCTTAGATGCTACTCTCACCAGCACCTCTCCTTCCATGCTACTCTCACCAGCACCTCTCCTTCCATTCTACTCTCACCAGCACCTCTCTTTCCATGCTACTCTCACCAACACCTCTCCTTCCATGCTACACTCACCAGCTCCTCTCCTTCCACGATACTCTCACCAGCACCTCTCCTTCCATGCTAATCTTACCAACACCTTTCCTTCCATGCTACTCTCACCAGCACCTCTCCTACCATGCTACTCTCACCAGCACCTCTCCTTCCATGCTACTCTCACCAGCACCTCTCCTTCCATGCTACTCTCACCTGCACCTCTCCTTCCATGCTACTCTCACCAACACCTCTCCTTCCATGCTACTCTCATCAGCATCTCTCCTTCCATGCTGCTCTCACCTGCACCTCTCCTTCCATGCTACTCTCACCAGCACCTCTTCTTTCATGCTACTCTCGCAAGCACCTCTCCTTCCATGCTACTCTCACCTGCACCTCTCCTTCCATGTTACTCTCACCAGCACCTCTCCTTCCATTCTACTCTCACTAGCACCTCTCCTTCCATGCTTCTCTCACCAGTACCTCTCCATCCATGCTACTCTCACCAGCACCTCTCTTTCCATGCTACTCTTACCAACACCTCTCCTTCCATGCTACTCTCACTAACACCTCTCCTTCCATGCTACTCTCACCAGTACCTCTCCTTCCATGCTACTCTCACCAACACCTCTCCTTCCATGTTACTCTCACCAACACCTCTCATACCATCCTACTCTCACCAGTACCTCTCCTTCCATGCTACTCTCACCAACACCTCTCCTTCCATGCTACTCTCAACAGCACCTCTCCTTCCATGCTACTCTCACCAACACCTCTCCTTCCATGCTACTCTCACCAGCACCTCTCCTTCCATGCTACTCTAACCAACACCTCTCCTTCCATGCTACTTTCACCAGCACCTCTCCTTCCATGCTTCTCTTACCAACACCTCTCCTTCCATGCTACTCTCACCAACACCTCACCTTCCATGCTACTCTCACCAGCACCTCTCCTTCCATGCTTCTCTCACCAGCACCTCTCCTTCCATGCTACTCTCACCAGCACCTCTCCTTCCATGCTACTCTCACCAACACCTCTCCTTCTATGCTACTCTCAACAGCACCTCTCCTTCCATGCTACTCTCACCAGTACCTCTCTTTCCATGCTACTCTTACCAACACCTCTCCTTCCATGCTACTCTCAACAGCACCTCTCCTTCCATGCTACTCTCACCAACATCTCTCTTTCCATGCTACTCTCACCAGCACCTCTCTTTAAATGCTACTCTCACCAGCACCTCTCCTTCTATGCTACTCCCACCAGCACCTCACCTTCCATGCTACTCTCACTAGCACCTCTCCTTCCATGCTACTCTCGCCAGCACCTCTCCTTTGGTACTACTCTCACCAGCACCTCTCCTTCCATGCTACTTTCATAAACACCTCTCATTAGGTGCTACTCTCACCAGGACGTCTCCTTCTATGCTACTCTCACCAGCACCTCTCCTTCCATGCTACTCTCACCGACATCTCTCCTTCCATGTTACTTTCACCAACAGCTCTCCTTAGATGCTACTCTCACCAGCACCTCTCCTTCCATGTTACTCTCACCAACACCTCTCCTTAGATGCTACTCTCACCAGCACCTCTCCTTCCATGCTACTCTGACCAGCACCTCTCTTTCCATGCTACTCTCACCAGCACCTTTCCTTCCATGCTACTCTCACCAACACCTCTCCTTCCATGTTACTCTCACCAGCACCTCTCCTTCCATGCTACTCTCACCAGCACCTCTCCTTCGATGCTACTCTCACCAACAGCTCTCCTTCCATGCTACTCACACCAACACATTTACTTAGGTGTTACTCTCACCAGCACCTCTCCTTCAATGTTGCTCTCACCAACCCATCTCCTTGCATGCTACTCTCACCAGAACCTCTCCTTCCATGCTACTCTCACCAACACCTCTCCTTCCATGTTACTCTCACCAGCACCTCTCCTTCCATGCTACTCTCACCAGCTCCTCTCCTTCCATGCTACTCTCACCGACAACTCTCCTTAGATGCTACTCTCACCAGCACCTCTCCTTCCATGTTACTCTCACCAACACCTCTCCTTAGATGCTACTCTCACCAGCACCTCTCCTTCCATGCTACTCTCATTAGCACCTCTTTTTCCATTCAACTCTCACCAGCACCTCTCCTTCCATGCTACTCTCACCAACACCTCTCCTTCCACGATACTCTCACCAGCCCCTCTCCTTCCATGATACTCTCACCAGCACCTCTCCTTCCATACTACTCTCACCAGCACCTCTCCTTTCATGCTACTCTCACCAACATCTCTCTTTTCATTCAACTCTTACCAGCACCTCTCCTTCAATGCTACTCTCACCAGCACCTCTTCTTCCATGCTACTCTCACAAGCACTTCTCCTTCCATACTACTCTCACCAGCACCTCTCCTTCCATGCTACTCTCACCAACATCTTTCTTTCCATTCAACTCTTACCAGCACCTCTCCTCCAATGCTACTCTCACTAACACCTCTCCTTAAATGCTACTCTCACCAGCACCTCTCCTTCCATGCTACTCTCATTAGCACCTCTCCTTCCATTCAACTCTCATCAGCACCTCTCTTTCCATGCTACTCTCACCAGCACCTCTCCTACCATGCTACTCCCACCAGCACCTTTCCTTCGATGCTACTCTCACCAGCACCTCTCCTTCCATGTTACTCTCACCAACAGCTCTCCTTAGATGCTACTCTCACCAGCACCTCTCCTTCCATGCTACTCTCACCAGCACCTCTCCTTCCATTCTACTCTCAACAGCACCTCTCTTTCCATGCTACTCTCACCAACACCTCTCCTTCCATGCTACACTCACCAGCTCCTCTCCTTCCACGATACTCTCACCAGCACCTCTCCTTCCATGCTAATCTTACCAACACCTTTCCTTCCATGCTACTCTCACTAGCACCTCTCCTACCATGATACTCTCACCAGCACCTCTCCTTCCATGCTACTCTCACCAGCACCTCTCCTTCCATGCTACTCTCACCTGCACCTCTCCTTCCATGCTACTCTCACCAACACCTCTCCTTCCATGCTACTCTCATCAGCATCTCTCCTTCCATGCTGCTCTCACCTGCACCTCTCCTTCCATGCTACTCTCACCAGCACCTCTTCTTTCATGCTACTCTCGCAAGCACCTCTCCTTCCATGCTACTCTCACCTGCACCTCTCCTTCCATGTTACTCTCACCAGCACCTCTCCTTCCATTCTACTCTCACTAGCACCTCTCCTTCCATGCTACTCTCACCAACACCTCTCCTTAGGTGCTACTCTCACCAGCACCTCTCCTTCCATGATACTCTCATTAGCACCTCTCCTTAAATGCTACTCTCACCAGCTCCTATCCTTCCATGCTACTCTCACCAGCACCTCTCCTTCCATGCTACTCTTACCAACACCTCTCCTTCCATGCTACTCTCACCAACACCTCACCTTCCATGCTACTCTCACCAGCACCTCTCCTTCGATGCTTCTCTCACCAGCACCTCATCTTCCATGCTACTCTGACTAGCACCTCTCCTTCCATGCTACTCTCACCGACACCTCTCCTTCCATGTTACTTTCACCAACAGCTCTCCTTAGATGCTACTCTCACCAGCACCTCTCCTTCCATGTTACTCTCACCAACACCTCTCCTTAGGTGCTACTCTCACCAGCACCTCTCTTTCCATGCTACTCTCACCAACACCTCTCCTTCCATGTTACTCTCACCAGCTCCTCTCCTTCCACGATACTCTCACCAGCACCTCTCCTTTCATGCTAATCTTACCAACACCTTTTCTTCCATGCTACTCTCACTAGTACCTCTCCTACCATGCTACTCTCACCAGCACCTCTCCTTCCATGCTACTCTCATCAGCATCTCTTCTTCCATGTTACTTTAACCAGCACCTCTCCTTCCACGTTACTCTCACCAACACCTCTCCTTCCATGCTACTCTCAGAAGCACCTCTCCTTAGGTGCTACTCTCACCAGTACCTCTGCTCCATGCTACTCTCACCAGAACCTCTCCTTCCATTCAACTCTCACCAGCACCTCTCCTTCCATGCTACTCTCTTCAGCACCTCTCCTTTCATGCTACTCTCACCAGCACCTCTCCTTAGGTGCTACTCTCACCAGCACCTCTCTTTCCATGCTACTGTCCCCAACACCTCTCCTTCCATATTACTCTCACCAGCACCTCACCTTCCATGCTACTCTCACCAGCACCTCTCCTTCCATGCTACTCTCAACGACACCTCTCCTTAGATGCTACTCTCACCAGCACCTCTCCTTCCATGCTACTCTCACCAGCACCTCTCCTTCCATTCTACTCTCACCAGCACCTCTCTTTCCATGCTACTCTCCCCAACACCTCTCCTTCCAAGATACTCTCACCAGCACCTCTCCTTCCATTCTACTCTCACCAGCCACTCTCCATCCATTTTACTCTCACCAGCATCTCTCATTCCATTCTACTCTCATCAGCACCTCTCCTTCCATGCTACTCTCACCAACTCATCTCCTTGCATGTTACTCTCACCAGAACCTCTCCTTCCTTGCTACTCTCACCAACACCTCTCCTTCCATGGTTCTCTCACCAGTACCTCTCCATCCATGCTACTCTCACCAGCACCTCTCTTTCCATGCTACTCTAACCAACACCTCTCCTTCCATGCTACTCTCACCAACACCTCTCCTTCCATGGTACTCTCACCAGCACCTCTCCTTCCATGCTACTCTGACCAGCACCTCTCCTTCCATGCTACTCTCACCAGCACCTCTCTTTCCATGCTACTCTCACCAAAACCTCTTCTTCCATGTTACTCTCACCAGCACCTCTGCTTCCATGTTACTCTCACTAACACCTCTCTTTCCATGCTACTCTCACCAGCACCTCTCCTTCCATGTTACTCTCAAAAGCACCTCTCCTTCCATGTTACTCTCACCAACACCTCTCCTTCCATGCTACTCTCACCAGCACCTCTCCTTACATGCAACTCTTACCAACACCGCTCCTTAGGTGCTACTCTCACCAGCACCTCTCCTTCCATGCTACTCTTACCAACACCTCTCCGTAGGTGCTACTCTCACCAGCACCTCTCCTTCCATGCTACTCTCACCAACACCTCTCCTTCCATGATTCTCTCACCAACACCTCTCCATCCATGCTACTCTCACCAGCACCTCTCCTTCCATGCTACTCTCACCAACACCTCTCCTACCATGCTACTCTCACCAGTACCTCTCCTTCCATGCTACTCTCACCAACACCTCTCCTTCCATGCTACTCTCAACAGCACCTCTCCTTCCATGCTACTCTCACCAAAACCTCTCTCTCCATGCTACTCTAACCAACACCTCTCCTTCCATGCTACTTTCACCAGCACCTCTCCTTCATGCTTCTCTTACCAACACCTCTCCTTCCATGCTACTCTCACCAACACCTCACCTTCCATGCTACTCTCACCAGCACCTCTCCTTCCATGCTTCTCTCACCAGCACCTCACCTTCCATGCTACTCTCACCAGCACCTCTCCTTCCATGCTACTCTCACCAACACCTCTCCTTCTATGCTACTCTCAACAGCGCCTCTCCTTCCATGCTACTCTCACCAACATCTCTCTTTCCATGCTACTCTCACCAGCACCTCTCTTTAAATGCTACTCCACCAGCACCTCTCCTTATATGCTACTCTCACCAGCACCTCACCTTCCATGCTACTCTCACTAGCACCTCTCCTTCCATGCTATTCTCGCCAGCACCTCTCATTAGGTGCTACTCTCACCAGCACCTCTCCTACCATGCTACTCTCACCAACACCTCTCATTAGGTGCTACTCTCACCAGCATCTCTCCTTCTGTGCTATTCTCACCAGCACCCCTCTTTCCGGGCTACTCTCACGAGCACCTCTCCTTCTATGCTACTCTTACCAACACCTCTCCTTCCATGCTACTCTCGCCAGCACCTCTCCTTCCTTGCTACTCTCACTAACACCTCTCCTTCCATGCTACTCTCACCAACATCTCTCTTTCCATGCAACTCTCTCCAGCACCTCTCCTTCCATGCTACTCTCACCAGCACCTCTCCTTCCATGCTACTCTCACCAGCACCTCTCCTTCCATGTTACTCTCTCCAGCACCTATCCTTCCATGCTACTCTCACCAACACCTCTCATGGTGCTCTCACCAACACCTCTCCTTCTATGTTACTCTCACCATCACCTCTCCTTAGGTGCAACTCTCACCAGCACCTCTCCTTCCATGCTACTCTCACCAGCACCTCTCCTTCCATGCTTCTCTCACCAGTACCTTTCCTTCCATGCTACTCTCACCAGCACCTCTCCTTCCATGCTACTTTCACCAGCACCTCTCCTTCATGCTTCTCTTACCAACACCTCTCCTTCCATGCTACTCTCACCAACACCTCACCTTCCATGCTACTCTCACCAGCACCTCTCCTTCCATGCTTCTCTCACCAGCACCTCACCTTCCATGCTACTCTCACCAGCACCTCTCCTTCCATGCTACTCTCACCTACACCTCTCCTTCTATGCTACTCTCACCAGCACCTCTCCTTCCATGCTACTCTCACCAGTACCTCTCTTTCCATGCTACTCTTACCAACACCTCTCCTTCCATGCTACTCTCAACAGCGCCTCTCCTTCCATGCTACTCTCACCAACATCTCTCTTTCCATGCTACTCTCTCCAGCACCTCTCTTTAAATGCTACTCCACCAGCACCTCTCCTTCTATGCTACTCTCACCAGCACCTCACCTTCCATGCTACTCTCACTACCACCTCTCCTTCCATGATACTCTCGCCAGCACCTCTCATTAGGTGCTACTCTCACCAGGACGTCTCCTTCTATGCTACTCTCACCAGGACGTCTCCTTCTATGCTACTCTCACAAGCACCTCTCCTTCCATGCTACTCTTACCAACACCTCTCCTTCCATGCTACTCTCACCAGCACCTCTCTTTCCACGGTTCTCTCACCAGCACCTCTCCTTCTATGCTACTCTCACCAGCACCTCTCCTTCCATGCTACTCTCACCAGCACCTCTCCTTTCATGCTACTCTCACCAACATCTCTCTTTCCATTGAACTCTTACCAGCACCTCTCCTTCAATGCTACTCTCACCAGCACCTCTCCTTCCATGATACTCTCACCAACACTTCTCCTTTCATGCTAACCTTACCAACACCTTCCCTTCCATGCTTCTCTCACCAGCACCTCTCCTACCATGCTACTCTCATCAGCATCTCTCCTTCCATGCTACTCTCACCAGCACCTCTCTTTCCATGCTACTCTCACCAGCACCTCTTCTTTCAAGTTACTCTCGCAAGCACCTCTCCAATGCTACTCGCACCAACACCCCTCTTTCCATGCTACTCTCACCAGCACCTCTCCTTCCATGTTACTCTAACCAGCACCTCTCCTTCCATGTTACTCTCACCAACACCTCTCCTTCCATGCTACTCTCACCAGCACCTCTCCTTAGGAGCTACTCTCACCAGTATCTCTCCTTCATGCTACTCTTACCAGCACCTCTCCTTCCATTCTACTCTCACCATCACCTCTCCTTCCGTGCTACTCTCTCCAGCACCTCTCCTTTCATGCTACTCTCTCCAGCACCTCTCCTTCCATGCTATTCTTTCCAACACCTCTGCTTATGTGCTACTCTCAGCAGAACCTCTCCTTCGATGCTACTCTCACCAACACCTCTCCTTCCATTTTACTCTCACCAGCACCTCTCCTTCCATGCTACTCTCACCAGCACCTCTCCTTCCATGCTACTCTCACCAGCACCTCTCCCTCCATGCTACTCTCACCAGCACCTCTTCAGCCATGCTACTCTCACTAGCACCTCTCCTTCCATGCTACTCTCACCACCAACTCTCCTTCCATGCTACTTTCACCAGCACTTTTACTTATGTGCTACTCTCACCAGCACCTCTCCTTCCGTGCTACTCTAACCAGCACCTTTCCTTCCATGCTACTCTCACCAGCACCTCTCCTTCCATGCTACTCTCACCATCACCTCTCCTTCCATGCTACTCTCACCAACATCTCTCCTTCCATGCTACTCTCACCAACACCTCTCCTACCATGCTACTCTGACTTGCACCTCTCCTTCCATGCTACTCTCACCAGCACCTCTCCTTCCATGCTATTCTCACTAGCACCTCTCCTTCCATGCTACTCTCTCCAGCACCTCACTTTCCATGCTACTCTTACCAACATTTCTCCTTCCATGCTACACTCACCAGCACCTCTCCTTCCATGCTACTCTCACCAGCACCTCTCCTTCTATGCTACTCTCACCAGCACCTCTCCTTCCATGCTACTCTCACCAGCACCTCTCCTTCCATTCTACTCTCACCAGCACCTCTCCTTCCATTCTACTCTCACCATCACCTCTCCTTCCATGCTACTCTCACCAACACCTCTCCTTCCATGCTACTCTCCCCAACACCTCTCCTTCCATTCTACTCTCACCAGCACCTCTCCTTCCATGTTACTCTCACCAGCACCTCTCCTTCCATGCTACTCTCACCAGCACCTCTCCTTCCATGCTACTCTCACCAGCACCTCTCCTTCCATGTTACTCTCTCCAGCACCTCTCCTTCCATGCTATTCTCACCAACACCTCTCATGCTGCTCTCACCAACACCTCTCCTTCCATGTTACTCTCAACAGCACCTCTCCTTCCATGCTACTCTCACCAGCACCTCTCCTTCCATGCTACTCTCACTAGCACCTCTCCTTCCATGCTACTCTAACAAGCACCTCTCCTTCCATGCTATTCTCACCATCACCTCTCCATCCATGCTACTCTCACCAGCACCTCTCCTTCCATGCTACTCTCACCAGCACCTCTCCTTCCATGCTACTCTCGCCAGCACCTCTCCTTGCATGCTACTCTCACCAGCACCTCTCCTTCCATGCTACTCTCGCCAACACCTCTCCTTCCATGCTACTCTCACCAACACCTCTCATAAGGTGCTACTCTCACCAGCATCTCTCCTTCTGTGCTATTCTCGCCAGCACCTCTCTTTCCGGGCTACTCTCACGAGCACCTCTCCTTCTATGCTACTCTTACCAACACCTCTCATTCCCTGCTACTCTCGCCAGCACCTCTCCTTCCTTGCTACTCTCACTAACACCTCTCCTTCCATGCTACTCTCACCAACATCTCTCTTTCCATGCAACTCTCACCAGCACCTCTCCTTCCATGCTACTCTCACCAGCACCTCTCCTTCCATGCTACTCTCACCAGCACCTCTCCTTCCATGTTACTCTCTCCAGCACCTCTCCTTCCATGCTACTCTCACCAACACCTCTCATGCTGCTCTCACCAACACCTCTCCTTCCATGTTACTCTCACCATCACCTCTCCTTAGGTGCTACTCTCACCAGCACCTCTCCTTCCATGCTACTCTCACCAACACCTCTCCTTCCATGTTACTTTCACCAACACTTTTCCTTCCATGCTACCGTCACCAACACCTCTCCTTCCATGTTGCTCTCACCTGCACCTCTCCTTCCATGCTACTCTCTCCAGCACCTCTCCCACCATGCTACTCTCACCAGCACCTCTCCTTAGGTGCTATTCAAACCAGCACCTCTCTTTCCATGCTACTCTCACCAACACCTCTCTTTCCATGCTACTCTCACCAGCACCTCTCCTTCCATACTACTCTCAGCAACCCATCTCCTTCCATGCTACTTTCACCAACACCTCTCCTTCCATGTTACTCTCACCAACACCTCTCCTTCCATGCTACTCTCACCAACACCTCTCCTTAGATGATACTTTCACTAGCACCTTTCCTTCCATGCTACTCTCACCAGCACCTCCCCTTCCATGCTACTCTCACAAACACCTCTCCTTAGATGCTACTCTCACCAGCACCTCTCATTCCATGCTACTCTCATTAACACCTCTCCTTAGACGCTACTCTCACCAGCACCTCACCTTCCATGCTACTCTCACCAGCACCTCTCCTTTCATGCTACTCTCACCAGCACCTCTCCTTCAATGCTACTCTCACCAGCACCTCTCCTTCCATGTTACTCTCACCAGCACCTCTCCTTCCATGCTACTCTCACCAACACCTCTCCTTCCATGCTACTCTCACTAGCACCTCTCTTTCCATGCTACTCTCACCGCACCTCTCCTTCCATGCTATTCTCACTAGCACCTCTCCTTCCATGCTACTCTCACCGCACCTCTCCTTCCGTGCTATTCTCACAATCACCTCTCCATCTATGCTACTCTCACCAGCACCTCTTTTTCCATGCTACTCTCACCAGCACCTCTCCATCCATGCTACTCTCACCAGCACCTCTCCTTCCATGCTACTCTCACCAACACCTCTCCTTCCTTGCTTCTCTCACCAGTACCTTTCCTTCCATGCTACTCTCACCAGCACCTCTCCTTCCATGTTACTCTCACCAACACCTCTCCTAAGATGCAACTAATACCAGCACCTCTCCTTCCATGCTACTCTCACCAACACCTCTCCTTCCATGTTACTTTCACCAACACTTTTCCTTCCATGCTCCCCTCACCAACACCTCTCCTTCCATGTTGCTCTCACCTGCACCTCTCCTTCCATGCTACTCTCTCCAGCACCTCTCCCACCATGCTACTCTCACCAGCACCTCTCTTTAGGTGCTACTCCCACCAGCACCTCTCTTTCCATGCTACTCTCACCAACACCTCTCCTTTCATGCTACTCTCACCAGCACCTCTCCTTCCATACTACTCTCAGCAACCCATCTCCTTCCATGCTACTTTCACCAACACCTCTCCTTCCATGTTACTCTCACCAACACCTCTCCTTCCATGCTACTCTCACCAACACCTCTCCTTAGATGATACTCTCACTAGCACCTTTCCTTCCATGCTACTCTCACCAGCACCTCCCCTTCCATGCTACTCTCAGAAACACCTCTCCTTAGATGCTACTCTCACCAGCACCTCTCCTTCCATGCTACTCTCATTAACACCTCTCCTTAGACGCTACTCTCACCAGCACCTCACCTTCCATGCTACTCTCACCAGCACCTCTCCTTTCATGCTACTCTCACCAGCACCTCTCCTTCCATGCTACTCTCACCAGCACCTCTCCTTCCATGTTACTCTCACCAGCACCTCTCCTTCCATGCTACTCTCACCAACACCTCTCCTTCCATGCTACTCTCAGAAGCACCTCTCCTTAGGTGCTACTCTCACCAGTACCTCTGCTCCATGCTACTCTCACCAGAACCTCTCCTTCCATTCAACTCTCACCAGCACCTCTCCTTCCATGCTACTCTCTTCAGCACCTCTCCTTTCATGCTACTCTCACCAGCACCTCTCCTTAGGTGCTACTCTCACCAGCACCTCTCTTTCCATGCTACTGTCCCCAACACCTCTCCTTCCATATTACTCTCACCAGCACCTCACCTTCCATGCTACTCTCACCAGCACCTCTCCTTCCATGCTACTCTCAACGACACCTCTCCTTAGATGCTACTCTCACCAGCACCTCTCCTTCCATGCTACTCTCACCAGCACCTCTCCTTCCATTCTACTCTCACCAGCACCTCTCTTTCCATGCTACTCTCACCAACACCTCTCCTTCCAAGATACTCTCACCAGCACCTCTCCTTCCATTCTACTCTCACCAGCCACTCTCCATCCATTTTACTCTCACCAGCATCTCTCATTCCATTCTACTCTCATCAGCACCTCTCCTTCCATGCTACTCTCACCAACTCATCTCCTTGCATGTTACTCTCACCAGAACCTCTCCTTCCTTGCTACTCTCACCAACACCTCTCCTTCCATGGTTCTCTCACCAGTACCTCTCCATCCATGCTACTCTCACCAGCACCTCTCTTTCCATGCTACTCTAACCAACACCTCTCCTTCCATGCTACTCTCACCAACACCTCTCCTTCCATGGTACTCTCACCAGCACCTCTCCTTCCATGCTACTCTGACCAGCACCTCTCCTTCCATGCTACTCTCACCAGCACCTCTCTTTCCATGCTACTCTCACCAAAACCTCTTCTTCCATGTTACTCTCACCAGCACCTCTGCTTCCATGTTACTCTCACTAACACCTCTCTTTCCATGCTACTCTCACCAGCACCTCTCCTTCCATGTTACTCTCAAAAGCACCTCTCCTTCCATGTTACTCTCACCAACACCTCTCCTTCCATGCTACTCTCACCAGCACCTCTCCTTACATGCAACTCTTACCAACACCGCTCCTTAGGTGCTACTCTCACCAGCACCTCTCCTTCCATGCTACTCTTACCAACACCTCTCCGTAGGTGCTACTCTCACCAGCACCTCTCCTTCCATGCTACTCTCACCAACACCTCTCCTTCCATGATTCTCTCACCAACACCTCTCCATCCATGCTACTCTCACCAGCACCTCTCCTTCCATGCTACTCTCACCAACACCTCTCCTACCATGCTACTCTCACCAGTACCTCTCCTTCCATGCTACTCTCACCAACACCTCTCCTTCCATGCTACTCTCAACAGCACCTCTCCTTCCATGCTACTCTCACCAAAACCTCTCTCTCCATGCTACTCTAACCAACACCTCTCCTTCCATGCTACTTTCACCAGCACCTCTCCTTCATGCTTCTCTTACCAACACCTCTCCTTCCATGCTACTCTCACCAACACCTCACCTTCCATGCTACTCTCACCAGCACCTCTCCTTCCATGCTTCTCTCACCAGCACCTCACCTTCCATGCTACTCTCACCAGCACCTCTCCTTCCATGCTACTCTCACCAACACCTCTCCTTCTATGCTACTCTCAACAGCGCCTCTCCTTCCATGCTACTCTCACCAACATCTCTCTTTCCATGCTACTCTCACCAGCACCTCTCTTTAAATGCTACTCCACCAGCACCTCTCCTTATATGCTACTCTCACCAGCACCTCACCTTCCATGCTACTCTCACTAGCACCTCTCCTTCCATGCTATTCTCGCCAGCACCTCTCATTAGGTGCTACTCTCACCAGCACCTCTCCTACCATGCTACTCTCACCAACACCTCTCATTAGGTGCTACTCTCACCAGCATCTCTCCTTCTGTGCTATTCTCACCAGCACCCCTCTTTCCGGGCTACTCTCACGAGCACCTCTCCTTCTATGCTACTCTTACCAACACCTCTCCTTCCATGCTACTCTCGCCAGCACCTCTCCTTCCTTGCTACTCTCACTAACACCTCTCCTTCCATGCTACTCTCACCAACATCTCTCTTTCCATGCAACTCTCTCCAGCACCTCTCCTTCCATGCTACTCTCACCAGCACCTCTCCTTCCATGCTACTCTCACCAGCACCTCTCCTTCCATGTTACTCTCTCCAGCACCTATCCTTCCATGCTACTCTCACCAACACCTCTCATGGTGCTCTCACCAACACCTCTCCTTCTATGTTACTCTCACCATCACCTCTCCTTAGGTGCAACTCTCACCAGCACCTCTCCTTCCATGCTACTCTCACCAGCACCTCTCCTTCCATGCTTCTCTCACCAGTACCTTTCCTTCCATGCTACTCTCACCAGCACCTCTCCTTCCATGCTACTTTCACCAGCACCTCTCCTTCATGCTTCTCTTACCAACACCTCTCCTTCCATGCTACTCTCACCAACACCTCACCTTCCATGCTACTCTCACCAGCACCTCTCCTTCCATGCTTCTCTCACCAGCACCTCACCTTCCATGCTACTCTCACCAGCACCTCTCCTTCCATGCTACTCTCACCTACACCTCTCCTTCTATGCTACTCTCACCAGCACCTCTCCTTCCATGCTACTCTCACCAGTACCTCTCTTTCCATGCTACTCTTACCAACACCTCTCCTTCCATGCTACTCTCAACAGCGCCTCTCCTTCCATGCTACTCTCACCAACATCTCTCTTTCCATGCTACTCTCTCCAGCACCTCTCTTTAAATGCTACTCCACCAGCACCTCTCCTTCTATGCTACTCTCACCAGCACCTCACCTTCCATGCTACTCTCACTACCACCTCTCCTTCCATGATACTCTCGCCAGCACCTCTCATTAGGTGCTACTCTCACCAGGACGTCTCCTTCTATGCTACTCTCACCAGGACGTCTCCTTCTATGCTACTCTCACAAGCACCTCTCCTTCCATGCTACTCTTACCAACACCTCTCCTTCCATGCTACTCTCACCAGCACCTCTCTTTCCACGGTTCTCTCACCAGCACCTCTCCTTCTATGCTACTCTCACCAGCACCTCTCCTTCCATGCTACTCTCACCAGCACCTCTCCTTTCATGCTACTCTCACCAACATCTCTCTTTCCATTGAACTCTTACCAGCACCTCTCCTTCAATGCTACTCTCACCAGCACCTCTCCTTCCATGATACTCTCACCAACACTTCTCCTTTCATGCTAACCTTACCAACACCTTCCCTTCCATGCTTCTCTCACCAGCACCTCTCCTACCATGCTACTCTCATCAGCATCTCTCCTTCCATGCTACTCTCACCAGCACCTCTCTTTCCATGCTACTCTCACCAGCACCTCTTCTTTCAAGTTACTCTCGCAAGCACCTCTCCAATGCTACTCGCACCAACACCCCTCTTTCCATGCTACTCTCACCAGCACCTCTCCTTCCATGTTACTCTAACCAGCACCTCTCCTTCCATGTTACTCTCACCAACACCTCTCCTTCCATGCTACTCTCACCAGCACCTCTCCTTAGGAGCTACTCTCACCAGTATCTCTCCTTCATGCTACTCTTACCAGCACCTCTCCTTCCATTCTACTCTCACCATCACCTCTCCTTCCGTGCTACTCTCTCCAGCACCTCTCCTTTCATGCTACTCTCTCCAGCACCTCTCCTTCCATGCTATTCTTTCCAACACCTCTGCTTATGTGCTACTCTCAGCAGAACCTCTCCTTCGATGCTACTCTCACCAACACCTCTCCTTCCATTTTACTCTCACCAGCACCTCTCCTTCCATGCTACTCTCACCAGCACCTCTCCTTCCATGCTACTCTCACCAGCACCTCTCCCTCCATGCTACTCTCACCAGCACCTCTTCAGCCATGCTACTCTCACTAGCACCTCTCCTTCCATGCTACTCTCACCACCAACTCTCCTTCCATGCTACTTTCACCAGCACTTTTACTTATGTGCTACTCTCACCAGCACCTCTCCTTCCGTGCTACTCTAACCAGCACCTTTCCTTCCATGCTACTCTCACCAGCACCTCTCCTTCCATGCTACTCTCACCATCACCTCTCCTTCCATGCTACTCTCACCAACATCTCTCCTTCCATGCTACTCTCACCAACACCTCTCCTACCATGCTACTCTGACTTGCACCTCTCCTTCCATGCTACTCTCACCAGCACCTCTCCTTCCATGCTATTCTCACTAGCACCTCTCCTTCCATGCTACTCTCTCCAGCACCTCACTTTCCATGCTACTCTTACCAACATTTCTCCTTCCATGCTACACTCACCAGCACCTCTCCTTCCATGCTACTCTCACCAGCACCTCTCCTTCTATGCTACTCTCACCAGCACCTCTCCTTCCATGCTACTCTCACCAGCACCTCTCCTTCCATTCTACTCTCACCAGCACCTCTCCTTCCATTCTACTCTCACCATCACCTCTCCTTCCATGCTACTCTCACCAACACCTCTCCTTCCATGCTACTCTCCCCAACACCTCTCCTTCCATTCTACTCTCACCAGCACCTCTCCTTCCATGTTACTCTCACCAGCACCTCTCCTTCCATGCTACTCTCACCAGCACCTCTCCTTCCATGCTACTCTCACCAGCACCTCTCCTTCCATGTTACTCTCTCCAGCACCTCTCCTTCCATGCTATTCTCACCAACACCTCTCATGCTGCTCTCACCAACACCTCTCCTTCCATGTTACTCTCAACAGCACCTCTCCTTCCATGCTACTCTCACCAGCACCTCTCCTTCCATGCTACTCTCACTAGCACCTCTCCTTCCATGCTACTCTAACAAGCACCTCTCCTTCCATGCTATTCTCACCATCACCTCTCCATCCATGCTACTCTCACCAGCACCTCTCCTTCCATGCTACTCTCACCAGCACCTCTCCTTCCATGCTACTCTCGCCAGCACCTCTCCTTGCATGCTACTCTCACCAGCACCTCTCCTTCCATGCTACTCTCGCCAACACCTCTCCTTCCATGCTACTCTCACCAACACCTCTCATAAGGTGCTACTCTCACCAGCATCTCT
>NW_027190152.1:0-51519 GCF_040958095.1 Procambarus clarkii
GAGAGAGAGAGAGAGAGAGAGAGAGAGAGAGAGGAAGAGAGAGAAGGAGAGAGAGACGAGAGAGAGAGAGAGAGAGAGAGAGAGAAGAGAGAGAGAGAGAGAGGAGAGAGAAGAGAGAGAGAGAGAGAGAGAGAGAGAGAGAGAGAGAGAGATGGAGAGAGAGAGAGAGAGAGGGAGAGGGAGAGGGAGAGGGAGAGAGAGAGGAGAGAGAGAGAGAGAGAGAGAGAGAGAGGAGAGAGAGAGAGAGGAGATAGAGAGAGGAGAGAGAGGAGAGAGAGAGAGAGAGAGAGAGAGAGAGGAGAGAGAGAGAGAGAGACTCTTAACTACCTACAAGCTCTTGAAGAGAATAGATAAAGTTTATAAAGGTATCTTATTTATATGTAAAAGACGTATGATGTGAGTACATTACTACTGGGCATCGCACTTAATAGACCAGTCGAACTATTAGCATGACTATAATTCTTGCATCTGGTATATTATTACTAGAAGTATTCTTTAGGTTCTTGATAGTGTGAAGCGGCCTGGTCAGTATGGAGAAGGAAAAGGTCTCCGGCGACGATGGCTGCCACCAGAAGAAAACCAAGTCTGTCCGCTTCTAAGAAAATATCATCAGTCAGATGCACGTCCTCGAGGACTGGGCATACGAGAGTTGGGTGTTTAGGAAAGAGGGAAAGAACTCTTGCTCCGCAAGAGCAGAGCTGAACCCCCTCAAGCACAACTAGGTGAGTACACACATTATATCCTCACTGCAACCATCTTCACTACACACACTATTCTGTAATCTTCACTCCACACACTATACTGTAACCATCTTCACTCCACACACTATACTATAACCATCTTCACTCCACACACTATAATGTAACCATCTTTACAACACACACTATACTGTTACCATCTTCACAACACACACTATACTGTTACCATCTTCACAACACACACTGTTCTGTAACTATCTTCACAACACAAACTATAATGTAACAATCTTCAATTCACACACTATACTGTAACCATCTTCACAACACACACTATAACGTAACCATCTTCACTACACTGTATCCATCTTCACAATACACATTATAATGTAACCATCCTTACTACACACACTATACTGTAACCATCTTCACAACACACACACTATAATGTAACCATCTTCACTACACACACTATACTGTAACCATCTTCACAACACACACTATAATGTACCATCTTCATACATACACAATACTGTATCACACAATACTGTAACCGTCTTCACACAATACTGTAACCATCTCACTACACACACACACACACACTATACTGTAACTATCTTCACAGTAACCATCTTCACTACACACTATCATCACTACACACACTATACTGTAACTCTTCACTACACACTATCTTCATAGTAACCATCTTCACTACACTCTATCATCACTGCACACTATTTTCATTACACACTATTTTTTACTGTAACCATCTTCACTACACACTATCTTCACTGTAACCATCTTAACTACACACAAAAACTTCACTATAATCATTTTCAGTACACACAATATCTTCATTGTAATCATCTTTATTATACCATAGTTTCATCACTGTAACTTTACAACATACTACGCACTATCGCACTATCTTCACCACAGTAATCGTCTTAACTAATGACAACCCTCATCATTGTAACCGTACTTACTTCACACAACCTGAAACACTGTAACCATCTACACTGTAACGACCAGCCTCGTAACTGTAGCCATCTTCCATAAATACTTAAATTTTCATCACCACCACCACAGAACACCCACCACCATCACTACACATCACCACCACACAACACCTACCGTCACTACAGAACACCACCACACAACAACTATCCTGACTACACATCACCACCACACAACACCTACCGTCACTACACATCACCACCACACAACACCTATCATCACTACACATTACCACCACACAATACCTACCATCACTACACATCACCACCAAACAACACCCACCTTCACTACACATCACCACCACACAGCACCTACCGTCACTACACACACCACCACACAACACCTACCGTTACTACACATCACCACCACACAACACCTACAATCACGACATATGATCATCCGAGAGTAGAAATTATCCAAACACTAAACACCACAAGCTAATGTGAACAGGACATCATTAGCACCATATGGAGAAGTTACCAAACAAAAGAACGTCATTTAAAAATCTAAAATAAGAGGATTCTAAATCCACACATACTACATATGTGAGACCATTACCTGAGTATGCAGCGACAGCTGGGAACCCACACCTTATGAAGCATAAAAAAAACTTGGAAAAAATGGTCGAAATTTTGCACAGGATTAATTCCACAATTAAGAGTCTTCAGCTTCGAGTCAAAGACTTGTGAAAAAGAGAGAGAGAGAGAGAGAGAGAGAGAGAGAGAGAGAGAGAGAGAGAGAGAGAGAGAGAGAGAGAGAGAGAGAGAGAGAGAGAGAGAGAGAGAGAGAGGAGAGAGAGAGAGAGAGAGGAGAGAGAGAGAGAGAGAGAGAGAGAGAGAGAGAGAGAGAGAGAGAGAGAGAGAGGAGGAGAGAGAGAGAGAGAGAGAGAGAGAGAGAGAGGGAGAGGGAGAGGGAGAGGAGAGAGAGAGAGAGAGAGAGAGAGAGAGAGAGAGAGAGAGAGAGAGAGAGAGAGAGAGAGAGAGAGAGAGAGAGGAGAGAGAGAGAGAGAAGAGAGAGAGAGAGAGAGAGAGAGAGAGATTAACTACCTACAAGCTCTTGAAGAGAATAGATAAAGTTATAAAGGTATCTTATTTATATGTAAAGAGTATGATGTGAGTACATTACTACTGGGCATCGCACTTAATAGACCAGTCGAACTATTAGCATGACTATAATTCTTGCATCTGGTATATTATTACTAGAAGTATTCTTTAGGTTCTTGATAGTGTGAAGCGGCCTGGTCAGTATGGAGAAGGAAAAGGTCTCCGGCGACGATGGCTGCCACCAGAAGAAAACCAAGTCTGTCCGCTTCTAAGAAAATATCATCAGTCAGATGCACGTCCTCGAGGACTGGGCATACGAGAGTTGGGTGTTTAGGAAAGAGGGAAAGAACTCTTGCTCCGCAAGAGCAGAGCTGAACCCCCTCAAGCACAACTAGGTGAGTACACACATTATATCCTCACTGCAACCATCTTCACTACACACACTATTCTGTAACCATCTTCACTCCACACACTATACTGTAACCATCTTCACTCCACACACTATACTATAACCATCTTCACTCCACACACTATAATGTAACCATCTTTACAACACACACTATACTGTTACCATCTTCACAACACACACTATACTGTTACCATCTTCACAACACACACTGTTCTGTAACTATCTTCACAACACAAACTATAATGTAACAATCTTCAATTCACACACTATACTGTAACCATCTTCACAACACACACTATAACGTAACCATCTTCACTACACTGTATCCATCTTCACAATACACATTATAATGTAACCATCCTTACTACACACACTATACTGTAACCATCTTCACAACACACACACTATAATGTAACCATCTTCACTACACACACTATACTGTAACCATCTTCACAACACACACTATAATGTAACCATCTTCACTACATACACAATACTGTAACCGTCTTCACACAATACTGTAACCATCTTCACTACACACACACACACACACACTATACTGTAACTATCTTCACAGTAACCATCTTCACTACACACTATCATCACTACACACACTATACTGTAACTCTTCACTACACACTATCTTCATAGTAACCATCTTCACTACACTCTATCATCACTGCACACTATTTTCATTACACACTATTTTTTACTGTAACCATCTTCACTACACACTATCTTCACTGTAACCATCTTAACTACACACAAAAACTTCAATAATCATTTTCAGTACACACAATATCTTCATTGTAATCATCTTTATTATACCATAGTTTCATCACTGTAACTTTACAACATACTACGCACTATCGCACTATCTTCACCACAGTAATCGTCTTAACTAATGACAACCCTCATCATTGTAACCGTACTTACTTCACACAACCTGAAACACTGTAACCATCTATACTGTAACGACCAGCCTCGTAACTGTAGCCATCTTCCATAAATACTTAAATTTTCATCACCACCACCACAGAACACCCACCACCATCACTACACATCACCACCACACAACACCTACCGTCACTACAGAACACCACCACACAACAACTATCCTGACTACACATCACCACCACACAACACCTACCGTCACTACACATCACCACCACACAACACCTATCATCACTACATTACCACCACACAATACCTACCATCACTACACATCACCACCAAACAACACCCACCTTCACTACACATCACCACCACACAGCACCTACCGTCACTACACATCACCACCACACAACACCTACCGTTACTACACATCACCACCACACAACACCTACAATCACGACATATGATCATCCGAGAGTAGAAATTATCCAAACACTAAACACCACAAGCTAATGTGAACAGGACATCATTAGCACCATATGGGAAGTTACCAAACAAAAGAACGTCATTTAAAAATCTAAAATAAGAGGATTCTAAATCCACACATACTACATATGTGAGACCATTACCTGAGTATGCAGCGACAGCTGGGAACCCACACCTTATGAAGCATAAAAAAAACTTGGAAAAATGGTCGAAATTTTGCCACAGGATTAATTCCACAATTAAGAGTCTTCAGCTTCGAGTCAAAGACTTGTTGAAAAAGAGAGAGAGAGAGAGAGAGAGAGAAGAGAGAGAGAGAGAGAGAGAGAGAGAGAGAGAGAGAGAGAGAGAGAGAGAGAGAGAGAGAGAGAGAGAGAGAGAGAGAGAGAGAGAGAGAGAGAGAGAGAGAGAGAGAGAGGAGAGAGAGAGAGAGAGAGAGAGAGAGAGAGGAGAGAGAGAGAGAGAGAGAGAGAGAGAGAGAGAGAGAGAGAGAGAGAGAGAGAGAGAGAGAGAGAGAGAGAGAGAAGAGAGAGAGAGAGAGAGAGAGTATGATGTGAGTACATTACTACTGGGCATCGCACTTAATAGACCAGTCGAACTATTAGCATGACTATAATTCTTGCATCTGGTATATTATTACTAGAAGTATTCTTTAGGTTCTTGATAGTGTGAAGCGGCCTGGTCAGTATGGAGAAGGAAAAGGTCTCCGGCGACGATGGCTGCCACCAGAAGAAAACCAAGTCTGTCCGCTTCTAAGAAAATATCATCAGTCAGATGCACGTCCTCGAGGACTGGGCATACGAGAGTTGGGTGTTTAGGAAAGAGGGAAAGAACTCTTGCTCCGCAAGAGCAGAGCTGAACCCCCTCAAGCACAACTAGGTGAGTACACACATTATATCCTCACTGCAACCATCTTCACTACACACACTATTCTGTAACCATCTTCACTCCACACACTATACTGTAACCATCTTCACTCCACACACTATACTATAACCATCTTCACTCCACACACTATAATGTAACCATCTTTACAACACACACTATACTGTTACCATCTTCACAACACACACTATACTGTTACCATCTTCACAACACACACTGTTCTGTAACTATCTTCACAACACAAACTATAATGTAACAATCTTCAATTCACACACTATACTGTAACCATCTTCACAACACACACTATAACGTAACCATCTTCACTACACTGTATCCATCTTCACAATACACATTATAATGTAACCATCCTTACTACACACACTATACTGTAACCATCTTCACAACACACACACTATAATGTAACCATCTTCACTACACACACTATACTGTAACCATCTTCACAACACACACTATAATGTAACCATCTTCACTACATACACAATACTGTAACCGTCTTCACACAATACTGTAACCATCTTCACTACACACACACACACACACACACTATACTGTAACTATCTTCACAGTAACCATCTTCACTACACACTATCATCACTACACACACTATACTGTAACTCTTCACTACACACTATCTTCATAGTAACCATCTTCACTACACTCTATCATCACTGCACACTATTTTCATTACACACTATTTTTTACTGTAACCATCTTCACTACACACTATCTTCACTGTAACCATCTTAACTACACACAAAAACTTCACAATAATCATTTTCAGTACACACAATATCTTCATTGTAATCATCTTTATTATACCATAGTTTCATCACTGTAACTTTACAACATACTACGCACTATCGCACTATCTTCACCACAGTAATCGTCTTAACTAATGACAACCCTCATCATTGTAACCGTACTTACTTCACACAACCTGAAACACTGTAACCATCTATACTGTAACGACCAGCCTCGTAACTGTAGCCATCTTCCATAAATACTTAAATTTTCATCACCACCACCACAGAACACCCACCACCATCACTACACATCACCACCACACAACACCTACCGTCACTACAGAACACCACCACACAACAACTATCCTGACTACACATCACCACCACACAACACCTACCGTCACTACACATCACCACCACACAACACCTATCATCACTACACATTACCACCACACAATACCTACCATCACTACACATCACCACCAAACAACACCCACCTTCACTACACATCACCACCACACAGCACCTACCGTCACTACACATCACCACCACACAACACCTACCGTTACTACACATCACCACCACACAACACCTACAATCACGACATATGATCATCCGAGAGTAGAAATTATCCAAACACTAAACACCACAAGCTAATGTGAACAGGACATCATTAGCACCATATGGGAAGTTACCAAACAAAAGAACGTCATTTAAAAATCTAAAATAAGAGGATTCTAAATCCACACATACTACATATGTGAGACCATTACCTGAGTATGCAGCGACAGCTGGGAACCCACACCTTATGAAGCATAAAAAAAACTTGGAAAAATGGTCGAAATTTTGCCACAGGATTAATTCCACAATTAAGAGTCTTCAGCTTCGAGTCAAAGACTTGTTGAAAAAGAGAGAGAGAGAGAGAGAGAGAGAGAGAGAGAGAGAGAGAGAGAGAGGAGAGAGAGAGAGAGAGAGAGAGAGAGAGAGAAGAGAGAGAGAGAGAGAGAGAGAGAGAGAGAGAGAGAGGAGAGAGAGAGAGAGAGTATGATGTGAGTACATTACTACTGGGCATCGCACTTAATAGACCAGTCGAACTATTAGCATGACTATAATTCTTGCATCTGGTATATTATTACTAGAAGTATTCTTTAGGTTCTTGATAGTGTGAAGCGGCCTGGTCAGTATGGAGAAGGAAAAGGTCTCCGGCGACGATGGCTGCCACCAGAAGAAAACCAAGTCTGTCCGCTTCTAAGAAAATATCATCAGTCAGATGCACGTCCTCGAGGACTGGGCATACGAGAGTTGGGTGTTTAGGAAAGAGGGAAAGAACTCTTGCTCCGCAAGAGCAGAGCTGAACCCCCTCAAGCACAACTAGGTGAGTACACACATTATATCCTCACTGCAACCATCTTCACTACACACACTATTCTGTAACCATCTTCACTCCACACACTATACTGTAACCATCTTCACTCCACACACTATACTATAACCATCTTCACTCCACACACTATAATGTAACCATCTTTACAACACACACTATACTGTTACCATCTTCACAACACACACTATACTGTTACCATCTTCACAACACACACTGTTCTGTAACTATCTTCACAACACAAACTATAATGTAACAATCTTCAATTCACACACTATACTGTAACCATCTTCACAACACACACTATAACGTAACCATCTTCACTACACTGTATCCATCTTCACAATACACATTATAATGTAACCATCCTTACTACACACACTATACTGTAACCATCTTCACAACACACACACTATAATGTAACCATCTTCACTACACACACTATACTGTAACCATCTTCACAACACACACTATAATGTAACCATCTTCACTACATACACAATACTGTAACCGTCTTCACACAATACTGTAACCATCTTCACTACACACACACACACACACTATACTGTAACTATCTTCACAGTAACCATCTTCACTACACACTATCATCACTACACACACTATACTGTAACTCTTCACTACACACTATCTTCATAGTAACCATCTTCACTACACTCTATCATCACTGCACACTATTTTCATTACACACTATTTTTTACTGTAACCATCTTCACTACACACTATCTTCACTGTAACCATCTTAACTACACACAAAAACTTCACAATAATCATTTTCAGTACACACAATATCTTCATTGTAATCATCTTTATTATACCATAGTTTCATCACTGTAACTTTACAACATACTACGCACTATCGCACTATCTTCACCACAGTAATCGTCTTAACTAATGACAACCCTCATCATTGTAACCGTACTTACTTCACACAACCTGAAACACTGTAACCATCTATACTGTAACGACCAGCCTCGTAACTGTAGCCATCTTCCATAAATACTTAAATTTTCATCACCACCACCACAGAACACCCACCACCATCACTACACATCACCACCACACAACACCTACCGTCACTACAGAACACCACCACACAACAACTATCCTGACTACACATCACCACCACACAACACCTACCGTCACTACACATCACCACCACACAACACCTATCATCACTACACATTACCACCACACAATACCTACCATCACTACACATCACCACCAAACAACACCCACCTTCACTACACATCACCACCACACAGCACCTACCGTCACTACACATCACCACCACACAACACCTACCGTTACTACACATCACCACCACACAACACCTACAATCACGACATATGATCATCCGAGAGTAGAAATTATCCAAACACTAAACACCACAAGCTAATGTGAACAGGACATCATTAGCACCATATGGGAAGTTACCAAACAAAAGAACGTCATTTAAAAATCTAAAATAAGAGGATTCTAAATCCACACATACTACATATGTGAGACCATTACCTGAGTATGCAGCGACAGCTGGGAACCCACACCTTATGAAGCATAAAAAAAACTTGGAAAAATGGTCGAAATTTTGCCACAGGATTAATTCCACAATTAAGAGTCTTCAGCTTCGAGTCAAAGACTTGTTGAAAAAGAGAGAGAGAGAGAGAGAGAGAGAGAGAGAGAGAGAGAGAGAGAGAGAGAGAGAGAGAGAGAGAGAGAGAGAGAGAGAGAGAGAGAGAGAGAGAGAGAGAGAGAGAGAAGAGAGAGAGAGAGAGAGAGAGAGAGAGAGAGGTATGATGTGAGTACATTACTACTGGGCATCGCACTTAATAGACCAGTCGAACTATTAGCATGACTATAATTCTTGCATCTGGTATATTATTACTAGAAGTATTCTTTAGGTTCTTGATAGTGTGAAGCGGCCTGGTCAGTATGGAGAAGGAAAAGGTCTCCGGCGACGATGGCTGCCACCAGAAGAAAACCAAGTCTGTCCGCTTCTAAGAAAATATCATCAGTCAGATGCACGTCCTCGAGGACTGGGCATACGAGAGTTGGGTGTTTAGGAAAGAGGGAAAGAACTCTTGCTCCGCAAGAGCAGAGCTGAACCCCCTCAAGCACAACTAGGTGAGTACACACATTATATCCTCACTGCAACCATCTTCACTACACACACTATTCTGTAACCATCTTCACTCCACACACTATACTGTAACCATCTTCACTCCACACACTATACTATAACCATCTTCACTCCACACACTATAATGTAACCATCTTTACAACACACACTATACTGTTACCATCTTCACAACACACACTATACTGTTACCATCTTCACAACACACACTGTTCTGTAACTATCTTCACAACACAAACTATAATGTAACAATCTTCAATTCACACACTATACTGTAACCATCTTCACAACACACACTATAACGTAACCATCTTCACTACACTGTATCCATCTTCACAATACACATTATAATGTAACCATCCTTACTACACACACTATACTGTAACCATCTTCACAACACACACACTATAATGTAACCATCTTCACTACACACACTATACTGTAACCATCTTCACAACACACACTATAATGTAACCATCTTCACTACATACACAATACTGTAACCGTCTTCACACAATACTGTAACCATCTTCACTACACACACACACACACTATACTGTAACTATCTTCACAGTAACCATCTTCACTACACACTATCATCACTACACACACTATACTGTAACTCTTCACTACACACTATCTTCATAGTAACCATCTTCACTACACTCTATCATCACTGCACACTATTTTCATTACACACTATTTTTTACTGTAACCATCTTCACTACACACTATCTTCACTGTAACCATCTTAACTACACACAAAAACTTCACAATAATCATTTTCAGTACACACAATATCTTCATTGTAATCATCTTTATTATACCATAGTTTCATCACTGTAACTTTACAACATACTACGCACTATCGCACTATCTTCACCACAGTAATCGTCTTAACTAATGACAACCCTCATCATTGTAACCGTACTTACTTCACACAACCTGAAACACTGTAACCATCTATACTGTAACGACCAGCCTCGTAACTGTAGCCATCTTCCATAAATACTTAAATTTTCATCACCACCACCACAGAACACCCACCACCATCACTACACATCACCACCACACAACACCTACCGTCACTACAGAACACCACCACACAACAACTATCCTGACTACACATCACCACCACACAACACCTACCGTCACTACACATCACCACCACACAACACCTATCATCACTACACATTACCACCACACAATACCTACCATCACTACACATCACCACCAAACAACACCCACCTTCACTACACATCACCACCACACAGCACCTACCGTCACTACACATCACCACCACACAACACCTACCGTTACTACACATCACCACCACACAACACCTACAATCACGACATATGATCATCCGAGAGTAGAAATTATCCAAACACTAAACACCACAAGCTAATGTGAACAGGACATCATTAGCACCATATGGGAAGTTACCAAACAAAAGAACGTCATTTAAAAATCTAAAATAAGAGGATTCTAAATCCACACATACTACATATGTGAGACCATTACCTGAGTATGCAGCGACAGCTGGGAACCCACACCTTATGAAGCATAAAAAAAACTTGGAAAAATGGTCGAAATTTTGCCACAGGATTAATTCCACAATTAAGAGTCTTCAGCTTCGAGTCAAAGACTTGTTGAAAAAGAGAGAGAGAGAGAGAGAGAGAGAGAGAGAGAGAGAGAGAGAGAGAGAGAGAGAGAGAGAGAGAGAGAGGAGAGAGAGAGAGAGAGAGAGAGAGAGAGAGAGAGAGAGAGGAGAGAGAGAGAGAGAGAGAGAGAGAGAGAGAGAGAGAGAGAGAGAGAGAGAGAGAGAGAGAGAGAGAGAGAGAGAGAGAGAGAGAGAGAGAGAGAGAGAGAGAGAGAGAGAGAGAGAGAGAGAGAGAGAGAGAGAGAGAGAGAGAGAGAGAGAGAGAGAGAGAGAGAGAGAGAGAGAGAGAGAGAGAGGAGAGTATGATGTGAGTACATTACTACTGGGCATCGCACTTAATAGACCAGTCGAACTATTAGCATGACTATAATTCTTGCATCTGGTATATTATTACTAGAAGTATTCTTTAGGTTCTTGATAGTGTGAAGCGGCCTGGTCAGTATGGAGAAGGAAAAGGTCTCCGGCGACGATGGCTGCCACCAGAAGAAAACCAAGTCTGTCCGCTTCTAAGAAAATATCATCAGTCAGATGCACGTCCTCGAGGACTGGGCATACGAGAGTTGGGTGTTTAGGAAAGAGGGAAAGAACTCTTGCTCCGCAAGAGCAGAGCTGAACCCCCTCAAGCACAACTAGGTGAGTACACACATTATATCCTCACTGCAACCATCTTCACTACACACACTATTCTGTAACCATCTTCACTCCACACACTATACTGTAACCATCTTCACTCCACACACTATACTATAACCATCTTCACTCCACACACTATAATGTAACCATCTTTACAACACACACTATACTGTTACCATCTTCACAACACACACTATACTGTTACCATCTTCACAACACACACTGTTCTGTAACTATCTTCACAACACAAACTATAATGTAACAATCTTCAATTCACACACTATACTGTAACCATCTTCACAACACACACTATAACGTAACCATCTTCACTACACTGTATCCATCTTCACAATACACATTATAATGTAACCATCCTTACTACACACACTATACTGTAACCATCTTCACAACACACACACTATAATGTAACCATCTTCACTACACACACTATACTGTAACCATCTTCACAACACACACTATAATGTAACCATCTTCACTACATACACAATACTGTAACCGTCTTCACACAATACTGTAACCATCTTCACTACACACACACACTATACTGTAACTATCTTCACAGTAACCATCTTCACTACACATCATCACTACACACACTATACTGTAACTCTTCACTACACACTATCTTCATAGTAACCATCTTCACTACACTCTATCATCACTGCACACTATTTTCATTACACACTATTTTTTACTGTAACCATCTTCACTACACACTATCTTCACTGTAACCATCTTAACTACACACAAAAACTTCACAATAATCATTTTCAGTACACACAATATCTTCATTGTAATCATCTTTATTATACCATAGTTTCATCACTGTAACTTTACAACATACTACGCACTATCGCACTATCTTCACCACAGTAATCGTCTTAACTAATGACAACCCTCATCATTGTAACCGTACTTACTTCACACAACCTGAAACACTGTAACCATCTATACTGTAACGACCAGCCTCGTAACTGTAGCCATCTTCCATAAATACTTAAATTTTCATCACCACCACCACAGAACACCCACCACCATCACTACACATCACCACCACACAACACCTACCGTCACTACAAACACCACCACACAACAACTATCCTGACTACACATCACCACCACACAACACCTACCGTCACTACACATCACCACCACACAACACCTATCATCACTACACATTACCACCACACAATACCTACCATCACTACACATCACCACCAAACAACACCCACCTTCACTACACATCACCACCACACAGCACCTACCGTCACTACACATCACCACCACAACACCTACCGTTACTACACATCACCACCACACAACACCTACAATCACGACATATGATCATCCGAGAGTAGAAATTATCCAAACACTAAACACCACAAGCTAATGTGAACAGGACATCATTAGCACCATATGGGAAGTTACCAAACAAAAGAACGTCATTTAAAAATCTAAAATAAGAGGATTCTAAATCCACACATACTACATATGTGAGACCATTACCTGAGTATGCAGCGACAGCTGGGAACCCACACCTTATGAAGCATAAAAAAAACTTGGAAAAATGGTCGAAATTTTGCCACAGGATTAATTCCACAATTAAGAGTCTTCAGCTTCGAGTCAAAGACTTGTTGAAAAAGAGAGAGAGAGAGAGAGAGAGAGAGAGAGAGAGAGAGAGAGAGAGAGAGAGAGAGAGAGAGAGAGAGAGAGAGAGAGAGAGAGAGAGAGAGAGAGAGAGAGAGAGAGAGAGAGAGAGAGAGAGAGAGAGAGAGAGAGAGAGAGAGAGAGAGAGAGAGAGAGAGAGAGAGAGAGAGAGAGAGAGAGAGAGAGAGAGAGAGAGAGAGAGAGAGAGAGAGAGAGAGAGAGAGAGAGAGAGAGAGAGAGAGAGAGAGAGAGAGAGAGAGAGAGAGAGAGAGAGAGAGAGAGAGAGAGAGAGAGAGAGAGAGGAGAGAGAGAGAGAGAGAGAGAGAGAGAGAGAGAGAGAGAGGAGAGGGAGAGAGAGAGAGAAGAGAGAGAGAGAGAGAGAGAGAGAGGAAGAGAGAGGAGGAGAGGAAGAGAGAGGAGAGAGAGAGAGAGAGAGAGAGAGGGAGGAGAGAGAGAGAGAGGATCTGGTATATTATTACTAGAAGTATTCTTTAGGTTCTTGATAGTGTGAAGCGGCCTGGTCAGTATGGAGAAGGAAAAGGTCTCCGGCGACGATGGCTGCCACCAGAAGAAAACCAAGTCTGTCCGCTTCTAAGAAAATATCATCAGTCAGATGCACGTCCTCGAGGACTGGGCATACGAGAGTTGGGTGTTTAGGAAAGAGGGAAAGAACTCTTGCTCCGCAAGAGCAGAGCTGAACCCCCTCAAGCACAACTAGGTGAGTACACACATTATATCCTCACTGCAACCATCTTCACTACACACACTATTCTGTAACCATCTTCACTCCACACACTATACTGTAACCATCTTCACTCCAACACTATACTATAACCATCTTCACTCCACACACTATAATGTAACCATCTTTACAACACACACTATACTGTTACCATCTTCACAACACACACTATACTGTTACCATCTTCACAACACACACTGTTCTGTAACTATCTTCACAACACAAACTATAATGTAACAATCTTCAATTCACACACTATACTGTAACCATCTTCACAACACACACTATAACGTAACCATCTTCACTACACTGTATCCATCTTCACAATACACATTATAATGTAACCATCCTTACTACACACACTATACTGTAACCATCTTCACAACACACACACTATAATGTAACCATCTTCACTACACACACTATACTGTAACCATCTTCACAACACACACTATAATAACCATCTTCACTCACACATAATGTAACCATCTTTACAACACACCTATACTGTTACCATCTTCACAACACACACTATACTGTTACCATCTTCACAACACACACTGTTCTGTCTAACTTCACAACACAAACTATAATGTAACAATCTTCAATTCACACACTATCTGTAACCATCTTCACACACACACTATAACGTAACCATCTTCACTACACTGTATCCATCTTCACAATACATTATAAGTAACCATCCTTACTACACACACTATACTGTAACCATCTTCACAACACACACACTATAATGTAACCATCTTCACTACACACACTATACTGTAACCATCTTCACAACACACACTATAATGTAACCATCTTCACTACATACACAATACTGTAACCGTCTTCACACAATACTGTAACCATCTTCACTACACACACACACTATACTGTAACTATCTTCACAGTAACCATCTTCTCTACACACTATCATCACTACACACACTATACTGTAACTCTCACTACACACTATCTTCATAGTAACCATCTTCACTACACCTATCATCACTGCACACTATTTTCATTACACACTATTTTTTACTGTACCATCTTCACTACACACTATCTTCACTGTAACCATCTTAACTACACACAAAAAACTTCACATAATCATTTTCAGTACACACAATATCTTCATTGTAATCATCTTTATTATACCATAGTTTCATCACTGTAACTTTACAACATACTACGCACTATCGCACTATCTTCACCACAGTAATCGTCTTAACTAATGACAACCCTCATCATTGTAACCGTACTTACTTCACACAACCTGAAACACTGTAACCATCTATACTGTAACGGGACCAGCCTCGTACTGTAGCCATCTCCATAATACTTAATTTTCATCACCACCACCACAGAACACCCACCACCATCACTACACATCCCACCACACACACCTACCGTCACTACAGAACACCACCACACACAACTATCCTACTACACATCACCACCACACAACACCTACCGTCACTACCATCACCACCACACAACACCTATCATCACTACACATTACCACCACACAATACCTACCACACTACCATCACCACCAACACACCCACCTTCACTACACATCACCACCACACAGCACCTACCGTCACTACACATCACCACCACACAACACCTACCGTTACTACACATCACCACCACACAACACCTACAATCACGACATATGATCATCCGAGAGTAGAAATTATCCAACACTAACACCACAAGCTAATGTGACAGGACATCATTAGCACCATATGGAAGTTACCAAACAAAAGAACGTCATTTAAAAATCTAAAATAAGAGGATTCTAAATCCACACATACTACATATGTGAGACCATTACCTGAGTATGCAGCGACAGCTGGGAACCCACACCTTATGAAGCATAAAAAAACTTGGAAAAATGGTCGAAATTTTGCCACAGGATTAATTCCACAATTAGAGTCTTCAGCTTCGAGTCAAAGACTTGTTGAAAAAAGAGAAAGAGAGAGAGAGAGAGAGAGAGAGAGAGAGAGAGAGAGAGAGAGAGAGAGAGAGAGAGAGAGAGAGAGAGAGAGAGAGAGAGAGAGAGAGAGAGAGAGAGAGAGAGATAGAGAGAGAGAGAGAGAGAGAGAGAGAGAGAGAGAGAGAGAGATAGAGAGAAGAGAGAAGAGTATGATGTGAGTACATTACTACTGGGCATCGCACTTAATAGACCAGTCGAACTATTAGCATGACTATAATTCTTGCATCTGGTATATTATTACTAGAAGTATTCTTTAGGTTCTTGATAGTGTGAAGCGGCCTGGTCAGTATGGAGAAGGAAAAGGTCTCCGGCGACGATGGCTGCCACCAGAAGAAAACCAAGTCTGTCCGCTTCTAAGAAAATATCATCAGTCAGATGCACGTCCTCGAGGACTGGGCATACGAGAGTTGGGTGTTTAGGAAAGAGGGAAAGAACTCTTGCTCCGCAAGAGCAGAGCTGAACCCCCTCAAGCACAACTAGGTGAGTACACACATTATATCCTCACTGCAACCATCTTCACTACACACACTATTCTGTAACCATCTTCACTCCACACACTATACTGTAACCATCTTCACTCCACACTATACTATAACCATCTTCACTCCACACACTATAATGTAACCATCTTTACAACACACACTATACTGTTACCATCTTCACAACACACACTATACTGTTACCATCTTCACAACACACACTGTTCTGTAACTATCTTCACAACACAAACTATAATGTAACAATCTTCAATTCACACACTATACTGTAACCATCTTCACAACACACACTATAACGTAACCATCTTCACTACACTGTATCCATCTTCACAATACACATTATAATGTAACCATCCTTACTACACACACTATACTGTAACCATCTTCACAACACACACACTATAATGTAACCATCTTCACTACACACACTATACTGTAACCATCTTCACAACACACACTATAATGTAACCATCTTCACTACATACACAATACTGTAACCGTCTTCACACAATACTGTAACCATCTTCACTACACACACACACTATACTGTAACTATCTTCACAGTAACCATCTTCACTACACACTATCATCACTACACACACTATACTGTAACTCTTCACTACACACTATCTTCATAGTAACCATCTTCACTACACTCTATCATCACTTGCACACTATTTTCATTACACACTATTTTTTACTGTAACCATCTTCACTACACCTATCTTCACTGTAACCATCTTAACTACACACAGAAACTTCACAATAATCATTTTCAGTACACACAATATGCTTCCATTGTAATCATCTTTATTATACCATAGTTTCATCACTGTAACTTTACAACATACTACGCACTATCTTCACCACAGTAATCGTCCTTAACTAATGAACAACCCTCATCATTGGGTAACCGTGACTTACGTTCACACACCTGAAACACTGTAACCATCTATACTGTAACGACAGCCTCGTAACTGTAGCCATCTTCCATAAATACTTAAATTTTCATCACCACCACACAGAACACCCACCACCATCACTACACATCACCACCACACAACACCTACCGTCACTACAGAACACCACCACACAACAACTATCCTGACTACACATCACCACCACACAACACCTACCGTCACTTACACATCACCACCACACAACACCTATCATCACTACACATTACCACCACACAATACCTACCATCACTACACATCACCACCAAACAACACCCACCTTCACTACCATCACCACCACACAGCACCTACCGTCACTACACATCACCACCACACAACACCTACCAGTTACTACACATCACCACCACACAACACCTACAATCACGACATATGATCATCCGAGAGTAGAAATTATCCAAACACTAAACACCACAACGCTAATGTGAACAGGACATCATTAGCACCATATGGGAAGTTTACCAAACAAAAGAACGTCATTTAAAAATCTAAAATAAGAGGATTCTAAATCCACACATACTACATATGTGAGACCATTACCTGAGTATGCCAGCGACAGCTGGGAACCCACACCTTATGAAGCATAAAAAAACTTGGAAAAATGGTCGAAATTTTGCCACAGGATTAATTCCACAATTAAGAGTCTTCAGCTTCGAGTCAAAGACTTGTTGAAAGAAAAGAGAGAGAGAGAGAGAGAGAGAGAGAGAGAGAGAGAGAGAGAGAGAGAGAGAGAGAGAGAGAGAGAGAGAGAGAGAGAGAGAGAGAGAGAGAGAGAGAGAGAGAGAGAGAGAGAGAGAGAGAGAGAGAGAGAGAGAGAGAGAGAGAGAGAAGAGAGAGAGAGAGAGAGAGAGAGAGAGAGAGAGAGAGAGAGTATGATGTGAGTACATTACTACTGGGCATCGCACTTAATAGACCAGTCGAACTATTAGCATGACTATAATTCTTGCATCTGGTATATTATTACTAGAAGTATTCTTTAGGTTCTTGATAGTGTGAAGCGGCCTGGTCAGTATGGAGAAGGAAAAGGTCTCCGGCGACGATGGCTGCCACCAGAAGAAAACCAAGTCTGTCCGCTTCTAAGAAAATATCATCAGTCAGATGCACGTCCTCGAGGACTGGGCATACGAGAGTTGGGTGTTTAGGAAAGAGGGAAAGAACTCTTGCTCCGCAAGAGCAGAGCTGAACCCCTCAAGCACAACTAGGTGAGTACACACATTATATCCTCACTGCAACCATCTTCACTACACACACTATTCTGTAACCATCTTCACTCCACACACTATACTGTAACCATCTTCACTCCACACACTATACTATAACCATCTTCACTCCACACACTATAATGTAACCATCTTTACAACACACACTATACTGTTACCATCTTCACAAACACACTATACTGTTACCATCTTCACAACACACACTGTTCTGTAACTATCTTCACAACACAAACTATAATGTAACAATCTTCAATTCACACACTATACTGTAACCATCTTCACAACACACACTATAACGTAACCATCTTCACTACACTGTATCCATCTTCACAATACACATTATAATGTAACCATCCTTACTACACACACTATACTGTAACCATCTTCACAACACACACACTATAATGTAACCATCTTCACTACACACACTATACTGTAACCATCTTCACAACACACACTATAATGTAACCATCTTCACTACATACACAATACTGTAACCGTCTTCACACAATACTGTAACCATCTTCACTACACACACACACATACTGTAACTATCTTCACAGTAACCATCTTCACTACACACTATCATCACTACACACACTATACTGTAACTCTTCACTACACACTATCTTCATAGTAACCATCTTCACTACACTCTATCATCACTGCACACTATTTTCATTACACACTATTTTTTACTGTAACCATCTTCACTACACACTATCTTCACTGTAACCATCTTAACTACACACAAAAACTTCACAATAATCATTTTCAGTACACACAATATCTTCATTGTAATCATCTTTATTATACCATAGTTTCATCACTGTAACTTTACAACATACTACGCACTATCGCACTATCTTCACCACAGTAATCGTCTTAACTAATGACAACCCTCATCATTGTAACCGTACTTACTTCACACAACCTGAAACACTGTAACCATCTATACTGTAACGACCAGCCTCGTAACTGTAGCCATCTTCCATAAATACTTAAATTTTCATCACCACCACCACAGAACACCCACCACCATCACTACACATCACCACCACACAACACCTACCGTCACTACAGAACACCACCACACAACAACTATCCTGACTACACATCACCACCACACAACACCTACCGTCACTACACATCACCACCACACAACACCTATCATCACTACACATTACCACCACACAATACCTACCATCACTACACATCACCACCAAACAACACCCACCTTCACTACACATCACCACCACACAGCACCTACCGTCACTACACATCACCACCACACAACACCTACCGTTACTACACATCACCACCACACAACACCTACAATCACGACATATGATCATCCGAGAGTAGAAATTATCCAAACACTAAACACCACAAGCTAATGTGAACAGGACATCATTAGCACCATATGGGAAGTTACCAAACAAAAGAACGTCATTTAAAAATCTAAAATAAGAGGATTCTAAATCCACACATACTACATATGTGAGACCATTACCTGAGTATGCAGCGACAGCTGGGAACCCACACCTTATGAAGCATAAAAAAAACTTGGAAAAATGGTCGAAATTTTGCCACAGGATTAATTCCACAATTAAGAGTCTTCAGCTTCGAGTCAAAGACTTGTTAAAGAGAAAAGAGAGAGAGAGAGAGAGAGAGAGAGAGAGAGAGAGAGAGAGAGAGAGAGAGAGAGAGAGAGAGAGAGAGAGAGAGAGAGAGAGAGAGAGAGAGAGAGAGAGAGAGAGAGAGAGAGAGAGAGAGAGAGAGAGAGAGAGAGAGAGAGAGAGAGAGAGAGAGAGAGGAGAGAGAGAGAGAGAGAGAGAGAGAGAGAGAGAGAGAGAGTATGATGTGAGTACATTACTACTGGGCATCGCACTTAATAGACCAGTCGAACTATTAGCATGACTATAATTCTTGCATCTGGTATATTATTACTAGAAGTATTCTTTAGGTTCTTGATAGTGTGAAGCGGCCTGGTCAGTATGGAGAAGGAAAAGGTCTCCGGCGACGATGGCTGCCACCAGAAGAAAACCAAGTCTGTCCGCTTCTAAGAAAATATCATCAGTCAGATGCACGTCCTCGAGGACTGGGCATACGAGAGTTGGGTGTTTAGGAAAGAGGGAAAGAACTCTTGCTCCGCAAGAGCAGAGCTGAACCCCCTCAAGCACAACTAGGTGAGTACACACATTATATCCTCACTGCAACCATCTTCACTACACACACTATTCTGTAACCATCTTCACTCCACACACTATACTGTAACCATCTTCACTCCACACACTATACTATAACCATCTTCACTCCACACACTATAATGTAACCATCTTTACAACACACACTATACTGTTACCATCTTCACAACACACACTATACTGTTACCATCTTCACAACACACACTGTTCTGTAACTATCTTCACAACACAAACTATAATGTAACAATCTTCAATTCACACACTATACTGTAACCATCTTCACAACACACACTATAACGTAACCATCTTCACTACACTGTATCCATCTTCACAATACACATTATAATGTAACCATCCTTACTACACACACTATACTGTAACCATCTTCACAACACACACACTATAATGTAACCATCTTCACTACACACACTATACTGTAACCATCTTCACAACACACACTATAATGTAACCATCTTCACTACATACACAATACTGTAACCGTCTTCACACAATACTGTAACCATCTTCACTACACACACACACTATACTGTAACTATCTTCACAGTAACCATCTTCACTACACACTATCATCACTACACACACTATACTGTAACTCTTCACTACACACTATCTTCATAGTAACCATCTTCACTACACTCTATCATCACTGCACACTATTTTCATTACACACTATTTTTTACTGTAACCATCTTCACTACACACTATCTTCACTGTAACCATCTTAACTACACACAAAAACTTCACAATAATCATTTTCAGTACACACAATATCTTCATTGTAATCATCTTTATTATACCATAGTTTCATCACTGTAACTTTACAACATACTACGCACTATCGCACTATCTTCACCACAGTAATCGTCTTAACTAATGACAACCCTCATCATTGTAACCGTACTTACTTCACACAACCTGAAACACTGTAACCATCTATACTGTAACGACCAGCCTCGTAACTGTAGCCATCTTCCATAAATACTTAAATTTTCATCACCACCACCACAGAACACCCACCACCATCACTACACATCACCACCACACAACACCTACCGTCACTACAGAACACCACCACACAACAACTATCCTGACTACACATCACCACCACACAACACCTACCGTCACTACACATCACCACCACACAACACCTATCATCACTACACATTACCACCACACAATACCTACCATCACTACACATCACCACCAAACAACACCCACCTTCACTACACATCACCACCACACAGCACCTACCGTCACTACACATCACCACCACACAACACCTACCGTTACTACACATCACCACCACACAACACCTACAATCACGACATATGATCATCCGAGAGTAGAAATTATCCAAACACTAAACACCACAAGCTAATGTGAACAGGACATCATTAGCACCATATGGGAAGTTACCAAACAAAAGAACGTCATTTAAAAATCTAAAATAAGAGGATTCTAAATCCACACATACTACATATGTGAGACCATTACCTGAGTATGCAGCGACAGCTGGGAACCCACACCTTATGAAGCATAAAAAAAACTTGGAAAAATGGTCGAAATTTTGCCACAGGATTAATTCCACAATTAAGAGTCTTCAGCTTCGAGTCAAAGACTTGTTGAAAAAGAGAAAGAGAGAGAGAGAGAGAGAGAGAGAGAGAGAGAGAGAGAGAGAGAGAGAGAGAGAGAGAGAGAGAGAGAGAGAGAGAGAGAGAGAGAGAGAGAGAGAGAGAGAGAGAGAGAGAGAGAGAGAGAGAGAGAGAGAGAGAGAGAGAGAGAGAGAGAGAGAGAGAGAGAGAGAGAGAGAGAGAGAGAGAGAGAGAGAGAGAGAGAGAGAGAGAGAGAGAGAGAGAGAGAGAGAGAGTATGATGTGAGTACATTACTACTGGGCATCGCACTTAATAGACCAGTCGAACTATTAGCATGACTATAATTCTTGCATCTGGTATATTATTACTAGAAGTATTCTTTAGGTTCTTGATAGTGTGAAGCGGCCTGGTCAGTATGGAGAAGGAAAAGGTCTCCGGCGACGATGGCTGCCACCAGAAGAAAACCAAGTCTGTCCGCTTCTAAGAAAATATCATCAGTCAGATGCACGTCCTCGAGGACTGGGCATACGAGAGTTGGGTGTTTAGGAAAGAGGGAAAGAACTCTTGCTCCGCAAGAGCAGAGCTGAACCCCCTCAAGCACAACTAGGTGAGTACACACATTATATCCTCACTGCAACCATCTTCACTACACACACTATTCTGTAACCATCTTCACTCCACACACTATACTGTAACCATCTTCACTCCACACACTATACTATAACCATCTTCACTCCACACACTATAATGTAACCATCTTTACAACACACACTATACTGTTACCATCTTCACAACACACACTATACTGTTACCATCTTCACAACACACACTGTTCTGTAACTATCTTCACAACACAAACTATAATGTAACAATCTTCAATTCACACACTATACTGTAACCATCTTCACAACACACACTATAACGTAACCATCTTCACTACACTGTATCCATCTTCACAATACACATTATAATGTAACCATCCTTACTACACACACTATACTGTAACCATCTTCACAACACACACACTATAATGTAACCATCTTCACTACACACACTATACTGTAACCATCTTCACAACACACACTATAATGTAACCATCTTCACTACATACACAATACTGTAACCGTCTTCACACAATACTGTAACCATCTTCACTACACACACACACTATACTGTAACTATCTTCACAGTAACCATCTTCACTACACACTATCATCACTACACACACTATACTGTAACTCTTCACTACACACTATCTTCATAGTAACCATCTTCACTACACTCTATCATCACTGCACACTATTTTCATTACACACTATTTTTTACTGTAACCATCTTCACTACACACTATCTTCACTGTAACCATCTTAACTACACACAAAAACTTCACAATAATCATTTTCAGTACACACAATATCTTCATTGTAATCATCTTTATTATACCATAGTTTCATCACTGTAACTTTACAACATACTACGCACTATCGCACTATCTTCACCACAGTAATCGTCTTAACTAATGACAACCCTCATCATTGTAACCGTACTTACTTCACACAACCTGAAACACTGTAACCATCTATACTGTAACGACCAGCCTCGTAACTGTAGCCATCTTCCATAAATACTTAAATTTTCATCACCACCACCACAGAACACCCACCACCATCACTACACATCACCACCACACAACACCTACCGTCACTACAGAACACCACCACACAACAACTATCCTGACTACACATCACCACCACACAACACCTACCGTCACTACACATCACCACCACACAACACCTATCATCACTACACATTACCACCACACAATACCTACCATCACTACACATCACCACCAAACAACACCCACCTTCACTACACATCACCACCACACAGCACCTACCGTCACTACACATCACCACCACACAACACCTACCGTTACTACACATCACCACCACACAACACCTACAATCACGACATATGATCATCCGAGAGTAGAAATTATCCAAACACTAAACACCACAAGCTAATGTGAACAGGACATCATTAGCACCATATGGGAAGTTACCAAACAAAAGAACGTCATTTAAAAATCTAAAATAAGAGGATTCTAAATCCACACATACTACATATGTGAGACCATTACCTGAGTATGCAGCGACAGCTGGGAACCCACACCTTATGAAGCATAAAAAAAACTTGGAAAAATGGTCGAAATTTTGCCACAGGATTAATTCCACAATTAAGAGTCTTCAGCTTCGAGTCAAAGACTTGTTGAAAAAGAGAAAGAGAGAGAGAGAGAGAGAGAGAGAGAGAGAGAGAGAGAGAGAGAGAGGAGAGAGAGAGAGAGAGAGAGAGAGAGAGAGAGAGAAGAGAGAGAGAGAGAGAGAGAGAGAGAGAGAGAGAGAGAGAAGAAGAGAGAGAGAGAAGGAGAAGAGAGAGAGAGAGAGAGAGAGAGAGAGAGAGAGAGAGAGTATGATGTGAGTACATTACTACTGGGCATCGCACTTAATAGACCAGTCGAACTATTAGCATGACTATAATTCTTGCATCTGGTATATTATTACTAGAAGTATTCTTTAGGTTCTTGATAGTGTGAAGCGGCCTGGTCAGTATGGAGAAGGAAAAGGTCTCCGGCGACGATGGCTGCCACCAGAAGAAAACCAAGTCTGTCCGCTTCTAAGAAAATATCATCAGTCAGATGCACGTCCTCGAGGACTGGGCATACGAGAGTTGGGTGTTTAGGAAAGAGGGAAAGAACTCTTGCTCCGCAAGAGCAGAGCTGAACCCCCTCAAGCACAACTAGGTGAGTACACACATTATATCCTCACTGCAACCATCTTCACTACACACACTATTCTGTAACCATCTTCACTCCACACACTATACTGTAACCATCTTCACTCCACACACTATACTATAACCATCTTCACTCCACACACTATAATGTAACCATCTTTACAACACACACTATACTGTTACCATCTTCACAACACACACTATACTGTTACCATCTTCACAACACACACTGTTCTGTAACTATCTTCACAACACAAACTATAATGTAACAATCTTCAATTCACACACTATACTGTAACCATCTTCACAACACACACTATAACGTAACCATCTTCACTACACTGTATCCATCTTCACAATACACATTATAATGTAACCATCCTTACTACACACACTATACTGTAACCATCTTCACAACACACACACTATAATGTAACCATCTTCACTACACACACTATACTGTAACCATCTTCACAACACACACTATAATGTAACCATCTTCACTACATACACAATACTGTAACCGTCTTCACACAATACTGTAACCATCTTCACTACACACACACACACTATACTGTAACTATCTTCACAGTAACCATCTTCACTACACACTATCATCACTACACACACTATACTGTAACTCTTCACTACACACTATCTTCATAGTAACCATCTTCACTACACTCTATCATCACTGCACACTATTTTCATTACACACTATTTTTTACTGTAACCATCTTCACTACACACTATCTTCACTGTAACCATCTTAACTACACACAAAAACTTCACAATAATCATTTTCAGTACACACAATATCTTCATTGTAATCATCTTTATTATACCATAGTTTCATCACTGTAACTTTACAACATACTACGCACTATCGCACTATCTTCACCACAGTAATCGTCTTAACTAATGACAACCCTCATCATTGTAACCGTACTTACTTCACACAACCTGAAACACTGTAACCATCTATACTGTAACGACCAGCCTCGTAACTGTAGCCATCTTCCATAAATACTTAAATTTTCATCACCACCACCACAGAACACCCACCACCATCACTACACATCACCACCACACAACACCTACCGTCACTACAGAACACCACCACACAACAACTATCCTGACTACACATCACCACCACACAACACCTACCGTCACTACACATCACCACCACACAACACCTATCATCACTACACATTACCACCACACAATACCTACCATCACTACACATCACCACCAAACAACACCCACCTTCACTACACATCACCACCACACAGCACCTACCGTCACTACACATCACCACCACACAACACCTACCGTTACTACACATCACCACCACACAACACCTACAATCACGACATATGATCATCCGAGAGTAGAAATTATCCAAACACTAAACACCACAAGCTAATGTGAACAGGACATCATTAGCACCATATGGGAAGTTACCAAACAAAAGAACGTCATTTAAAAATCTAAAATAAGAGGATTCTAAATCCACACATACTACATATGTGAGACCATTACCTGAGTATGCAGCGACAGCTGGGAACCCACACCTTATGAAGCATAAAAAAAACTTGGAAAAATGGTCGAAATTTTGCCACAGGATTAATTCCACAATTAAGAGTCTTCAGCTTCGAGTCAAAGACTTGTTGAAAAAGAGAAAGAGAGAGAGAGAGAGAGAGAGAGAGAGAGAGAGAGAGAGAGAGAGAGAGAGAGAGAGAGAGAGAGAGAGAGAGAGAGAGAGAGAGAGAGAGAGAGAGAGAGAGAGAGAGAGGAGAGAGAGAGAGAGGAGAGAGAGAGAGAGAGAGAGAGAGAGAGAGAGAGAGAGAGAGAGAGAGAGAGAGAGAGAGAGAGAGAGAGAGTATGATGTGAGTACATTACTACTGGGCATCGCACTTAATAGACCAGTCGAACTATTAGCATGACTATAATTCTTGCATCTGGTATATTATTACTAGAAGTATTCTTTAGGTTCTTGATAGTGTGAAGCGGCCTGGTCAGTATGGAGAAGGAAAAGGTCTCCGGCGACGATGGCTGCCACCAGAAGAAAACCAAGTCTGTCCGCTTCTAAGAAAATATCATCAGTCAGATGCACGTCCTCGAGGACTGGGCATACGAGAGTTGGGTGTTTAGGAAAGAGGGAAAGAACTCTTGCTCCGCAAGAGCAGAGCTGAACCCCCTCAAGCACAACTAGGTGAGTACACACATTATATCCTCACTGCAACCATCTTCACTACACACACTATTCTGTAACCATCTTCACTCCACACACTATACTGTAACCATCTTCACTCCACACACTATACTATAACCATCTTCACTCCACACACTATAATGTAACCATCTTTACAACACACACTATACTGTTACCATCTTCACAACACACACTATACTGTTACCATCTTCACAACACACACTGTTCTGTAACTATCTTCACAACACAAACTATAATGTAACAATCTTCAATTCACACACTATACTGTAACCATCTTCACAACACACACTATAACGTAACCATCTTCACTACACTGTATCCATCTTCACAATACACATTATAATGTAACCATCCTTACTACACACACTATACTGTAACCATCTTCACAACACACACACTATAATGTAACCATCTTCACTACACACACTATACTGTAACCATCTTCACAACACACACTATAATGTAACCATCTTCACTACATACACAATACTGTAACCGTCTTCACACAATACTGTAACCATCTTCACTACACACACACACACTATACTGTAACTATCTTCACAGTAACCATCTTCACTACACACTATCATCACTACACACACTATACTGTAACTCTTCACTACACACTATCTTCATAGTAACCATCTTCACTACACTCTATCATCACTGCACACTATTTTCATTACACACTATTTTTTACTGTAACCATCTTCACTACACACTATCTTCACTGTAACCATCTTAACTACACACAAAAACTTCACAATAATCATTTTCAGTACACACAATATCTTCATTGTAATCATCTTTATTATACCATAGTTTCATCACTGTAACTTTACAACATACTACGCACTATCGCACTATCTTCACCACAGTAATCGTCTTAACTAATGACAACCCTCATCATTGTAACCGTACTTACTTCACACAACCTGAAACACTGTAACCATCTATACTGTAACGACCAGCCTCGTAACTGTAGCCATCTTCCATAAATACTTAAATTTTCATCACCACCACCACAGAACACCCACCACCATCACTACACATCACCACCACACAACACCTACCGTCACTACAGAACACCACCACACAACAACTATCCTGACTACACATCACCACCACACAACACCTACCGTCACTACACATCACCACCACACAACACCTATCATCACTACACATTACCACCACACAATACCTACCATCACTACACATCACCACCAAACAACACCCACCTTCACTACACATCACCACCACACAGCACCTACCGTCACTACACATCACCACCACACAACACCTACCGTTACTACACATCACCACCACACAACACCTACAATCACGACATATGATCATCCGAGAGTAGAAATTATCCAAACACTAAACACCACAAGCTAATGTGAACAGGACATCATTAGCACCATATGGGAAGTTACCAAACAAAAGAACGTCATTTAAAAATCTAAAATAAGAGGATTCTAAATCCACACATACTACATATGTGAGACCATTACCTGAGTATGCAGCGACAGCTGGGAACCCACACCTTATGAAGCATAAAAAAACTTGGAAAAATGGTCGAAATTTTGCCACAGGATTAATTCCACAATTAAGAGTCTTCAGCTTCGAGTCAAAGACTTGTTGAAAGAGAGAGAGAGAGAGAGAGAGAGAGAGAGAGAGAGAGAGAAGGAGAGAGAGAGAGAGGAGAGAGAGAGAGGAGAGAGAGAGAGGAGAGAGAGGAGAGAGAGAGAGAGAGGAGAGAGAGAGAGAGAGAGAGAAGAGAGAGAGAGAGAGAGAGAGAGAGAGGAGAGAGAGAGAGAGAGAGAGTATGATGTGAGTACATTACTACTGGGCATCGCACTTAATAGACCAGTCGAACTATTAGCATGACTATAATTCTTGCATCTGGTATATTATTACTAGAAGTATTCTTTAGGTTCTTGATAGTGTGAAGCGGCCTGGTCAGTATGGAGAAGGAAAAGGTCTCCGGCGACGATGGCTGCCACCAGAAGAAAACCAAGTCTGTCCGCTTCTAAGAAAATATCATCAGTCAGATGCACGTCCTCGAGGACTGGGCATACGAGAGTTGGGTGTTTAGGAAAGAGGGAAAGAACTCTTGCTCCGCAAGAGCAGAGCTGAACCCCCTCAAGCACACTAGGTGAGTACACACATTATATCCTCACTGCAACCATCTTCACTACACACACTATTCTGTAACCATCTTCACTCCACACACTATACTGTAACCATCTTCACTCCACACACTATACTATAACCATCTTCACTCCACACACTATAATGTAACCATCTTACAACACACACTATACTGTTACCATCTTCACAACACACACTATACTGTTACCATCTTCACAACACACACTGTTCTGTAACTATCTTCACAACACAAACTATAATGTAACAATCTTCAATTCACACACTATACTGTAACCATCTTCACAACACACACTATAACGTAACCATCTTCACTACACTGTATCCATCTTCACAATACACATTATAATGTAACCATCCTTACTACACACACTATACTGTAACCATCTTCACAACACACACACTATAATGTAACCATCTTCACTACACACACTATACTGTAACCATCTTCACAACACACACTATAATGTAACCATCTTCACTACATACACAATACTGTAACCGTCTTCACACAATACTGTAACCATCTTCACTACACACACACACTATACTGTAACTATCTTCACAGTAACCATCTTCACTACACACTATCATCACTACACACACTATACTGTAACTCTTCACTACACACTATCTTCATAGTAACCATCTTCACTACACTCTATCATCACTGCACACTATTTTCATTACACACTATTTTTTACTGTAACCATCTTCACTACACACTATCTTCACTGTAACCATCTTAACTACACACAAAAACTTCACAATAATCATTTTCAGTACACACAATATCTTCATTGTAATCATCTTATTATACCATAGTTTCATCACTGTAACTTTACAACATACTACGCACTATCGCACTATCTTCACCACAGTAATCGTCTTAACTAATGACAACTCATCATTGTAACCGTACTTACTTCACACAACCTGAAACACTGTAACCATCTATACTGTAACGACCAGCCTCGTAACTGTAGCCATCTTCCATAAATACTTAAATTTTCATCACCACCACCACAGAACACCCACCACCATCACTACACATCACCACCACACAACACCTACCGTCACTACAGAACACCACCACACAACAACTATCCTGACTACACATCACCACCACACAACACCTACCGTCACTACACATCACCACCACACAACACCTATCATCACTACACATTACCACCACACAATACCTACCATCACTACACATCACCACCAAACAACACCCACCTTCACTACACATCACCACCACACAGCACCTACCGTCACTACACATCACCACCACACAACACCTACCGTTACTACACATCACCACCACACAACACCTACAATCACGACATATGATCATCCGAGAGTAGAAATTATCCAAACACTAAACACCACAAGCTAATGTGAACAGGACATCATTAGCACCATATGGGAAGTTACCAAACAAAAGAACGTCATTTAAAAATCTAAAATAAGAGGATTCTAAATCCACACATACTACATATGTGAGACCATTACCTGAGTATGCAGCGACAGCTGGGAACCCACACCTTATGAAGCATAAAAAAAACTTGGAAAAATGGTCGAAATTTTGCCACAGGATTAATTCCACAATTAAGAGTCTTCAGCTTCGAGTCAAAGACTTGTTGAAAAAGAGAAAGAGAGAGAGAGAGAGAGAGAGAGAGAGAGAGAGAGAGAGAGAGAGAGAGAGAGAGAGAGAGAGAGAGAGAGAGAGAGAGAGAGAGAGAGAGAGAGAGAGAGAGAGAGAGAGAGAGAGAGAGAGAGAGAGAGAGAGAGAGAGAGAGAGAGAGTATGATGTGAGTACATTACTACTGGGCATCGCACTTAATAGACCAGTCGAACTATTAGCATGACTATAATTCTTGCATCTGGTATATTATTACTAGAAGTATTCTTTAGGTTCTTGATAGTGTGAAGCGGCCTGGTCAGTATGGAGAAGGAAAAGGTCTCCGGCGACGATGGCTGCCACCAGAAGAAAACCAAGTCTGTCCGCTTCTAAGAAAATATCATCAGTCAGATGCACGTCCTCGAGGACTGGGCATACGAGAGTTGGGTGTTTAGGAAAGAGGGAAAGAACTCTTGCTCCGCAAGAGCAGAGCTGAACCCCCTCAAGCACAACTAGGTGAGTACACACATTATATCCTCACTGCAACCATCTTCACTACACACACTATTCTGTAACCATCTTCACTCCACACACTATACTGTAACCATCTTCACTCCACACACTATACTATAACCATCTTCACTCCACACACTATAATGTAACCATCTTTACAACACACACTATACTGTTACCATCTTCACAACACACACTATACTGTTACCATCTTCACAACACACACTGTTCTGTAACTATCTTCACAACACAAACTATAATGTAACAATCTTCAATTCACACACTATACTGTAACCATCTTCACAACACACACTATAACGTAACCATCTTCACTACACTGTATCCATCTTCACAATACACATTATAATGTAACCATCCTTACTACACACACTATACTGTAACCATCTTCACAACACACACACTATAATGTAACCATCTTCACTACACACACTATACTGTAACCATCTTCACAACACACACTATAATGTAACCATCTTCACTACATACACAATACTGTAACCGTCTTCACACAATACTGTAACCATCTTCACTACACACACACACACACTATACTGTAACTATCTTCACAGTAACCATCTTCACTACACACTATCATCACTACACACACTATACTGTAACTCTTCACTACACACTATCTTCATAGTAACCATCTTCACTACACTCTATCATCACTGCACACTATTTTCATTACACACTATTTTTTACTGTAACCATCTTCACTACACACTATCTTCACTGTAACCATCTTAACTACACACAAAAACTTCACAATAATCATTTTCAGTACACACAATATCTTCATTGTAATCATCTTTATTATACCATAGTTTCATCACTGTAACTTTACAACATACTACGCACTATCGCACTATCTTCACCACAGTAATCGTCTTAACTAATGACAACCCTCATCATTGTAACCGTACTTACTTCACACAACCTGAAACACTGTAACCATCTATACTGTAACGACCAGCCTCGTAACTGTAGCCATCTTCCATAAATACTTAAATTTTCATCACCACCACCACAGAACACCCACCACCATCACTACACATCACCACCACACAACACCTACCGTCACTACAGAACACCACCACACAACAACTATCCTGACTACACATCACCACCACACAACACCTACCGTCACTACACATCACCACCACACAACACCTATCATCACTACACATTACCACCACACAATACCTACCATCACTACACATCACCACCAAACAACACCCACCTTCACTACACATCACCACCACACAGCACCTACCGTCACTACACATCACCACCACACAACACCTACCGTTACTACACATCACCACCACACAACACCTACAATCACGACATATGATCATCCGAGAGTAGAAATTATCCAAACACTAAACACCACAAGCTAATGTGAACAGGACATCATTAGCACCATATGGGAAGTTACCAAACAAAAGAACGTCATTTAAAAATCTAAAATAAGAGGATTCTAAATCCACACATACTACATATGTGAGACCATTACCTGAGTATGCAGCGACAGCTGGGAACCCACACCTTATGAAGCATAAAAAAAACTTGGAAAAATGGTCGAAATTTTGCCACAGGATTAATTCCACAATTAAGAGTCTTCAGCTTCGAGTCAAAGACTTGTTGAAAAAGAGAAAGAGAGAGAGAGAGAGAGAGAGAGAGAGAGAGAGAGAGAGAGAGAGAGAGAGAGAGAGAGAGAGAGAGAGAGAGAGAGAGAGAGAGAGAGAGAGAGAGAGAGAGAGAGAGAGAGAGAGAGAGAGAGTATGATGTGAGTACATTACTACTGGGCATCGCACTTAATAGACCAGTCGAACTATTAGCATGACTATAATTCTTGCATCTGGTATATTATTACTAGAAGTATTCTTTAGGTTCTTGATAGTGTGAAGCGGCCTGGTCAGTATGGAGAAGGAAAAGGTCTCCGGCGACGATGGCTGCCACCAGAAGAAAACCAAGTCTGTCCGCTTCTAAGAAAATATCATCAGTCAGATGCACGTCCTCGAGGACTGGGCATACGAGAGTTGGGTGTTTAGGAAAGAGGGAAAGAACTCTTGCTCCGCAAGAGCAGAGCTGAACCCCCTCAAGCACAACTAGGTGAGTACACACATTATATCCTCACTGCAACCATCTTCACTACACACACTATTCTGTAACCATCTTCACTCCACACACTATACTGTAACCATCTTCACTCCACACACTATACTATAACCATCTTCACTCCACACACTATAATGTAACCATCTTTACAACACACACTATACTGTTACCATCTTCACAACACACACTATACTGTTACCATCTTCACAACACACACTGTTCTGTAACTATCTTCACAACACAAACTATAATGTAACAATCTTCAATTCACACACTATACTGTAACCATCTTCACAACACACACTATAACGTAACCATCTTCACTACACTGTATCCATCTTCACAATACACATTATAATGTAACCATCCTTACTACACACACTATACTGTAACCATCTTCACAACACACACTATAATGTAACCATCTTCACTACACACACTATACTGTAACCATCTTCACAACACACACTATAATGTAACCATCTTCACTACATACACAATACTGTAACCGTCTTCACACAATACTGTAACCATCTTCACTACACACACACACTATACTGTAACTATCTTCACAGTAACCATCTTCACTACACACTATCATCACTACACACACTATACTGTAACTCTTCACTACACACTATCTTCATAGTAACCATCTTCACTACACTCTATCATCACTGCACACTATTTTCATTACACACTATTTTTTACTGTAACCATCTTCACTACACACTATCTTCACTGTAACCATCTTAACTACACACAAAAACTTCACAATAATCATTTTCAGTACACACAATATCTTCATTGTAATCATCTTTATTATACCATAGTTTCATCACTGTAACTTTACAACATACTACGCACTATCGCACTATCTTCACCACAGTAATCGTCTTAACTAATGACAACCCTCATCATTGTAACCGTACTTACTTCACACAACCTGAAACACTGTAACCATCTATACTGTAACGACCAGCCTCGTAACTGTAGCCATCTTCCATAAATACTTAAATTTTCATCACCACCACCACAGAACACCCACCACCATCACTACACATCACCACCACACAACACCTACCGTCACTACAGAACACCACCACACAACAACTATCCTGACTACACATCACCACCACACAACACCTACCGTCACTACACATCACCACCACACAACACCTATCATCACTACACATTACCACCACACAATACCTACCATCACTACACATCACCACCAAACAACACCCACCTTCACTACACATCACCACCACACAGCACCTACCGTCACTACACATCACACCACACAACACCTACCGTTACTACACATCACCACCACACAACACCTACAATCACGACATATGATCATCCGAGAGTAGAAATTATCCAAACACTAAACACCACAAGCTAATGTGAACAGGACATCATTAGCACCATATGGGAAGTTACCAAACAAAAGAACGTCATTTAAAAATCTAAAATAAGAGGATTCTAAATCCACACATACTACATATGTGAGACCATTACCTGAGTATGCAGCGACAGCTGGGAACCCACACCTTATGAAGCATAAAAAAAACTTGGAAAAATGGTCGAAATTTTGCCACAGGATTAATTCCACAATTAAGAGTCTTCAGCTTCGAGTCAAAGACTTGTTGAAAAGAGAAAGAGAGAGAGAGAGAGAGAGAGAGAGAGAGAGAGAGAGAGAGAGAGAGAGAGAGAGAGAGAGAGAGAGAGAGAGAGAGAGAGAGAGAGAGAGAGAGAGAGAGAGAGAGAGAGAGAGAGAGAGAGAGAGAGAGAGAGAGAGAGAGAGTATGATGTGAGTACATTACTACTGGGCATCGCACTTAATAGACCAGTCGAACTATTAGCATGACTATAATTCTTGCATCTGGTATATTATCTAGAAGTATTCTTTAGGTTCTTGATAGTGTGAAGCGGCCTGGTCAGTATGGAGAAGGAAAAGGTCTCCGGCGACGATGGCTGCCACCAGAAGAAAACCAAGTCTGTCCGCTTCTAAGAAAATCATCAGTCAGATGCACGTCCTCGAGGACTGGGCATACGAGAGTTGGGTGTTTAGGAAAGAGGGAAAGAACTCTTGCTCCGCAAGAGCAGAGCTGAACCCCCTCAAGCACAACTAGGTGAGTACACACATTATATCCTCACTGCAACCATCTTCACTACACACACTATTCTGTAACCATCTTCACTCCACACACTATACTGTAACCATCTTCACTCCACACACTATACTATAACCATCTTCACTCCACACACTATAATGTAACCATCTTTACAACACACACTATACTGTTACCATCTTCACAACACACACTATACTGTTACCATCTTCACAACACACACTGTTCTGTAACTATCTTCACAACACAAACTATAATGTAACAATCTTCAATTCACACACTATACTGTAACCATCTTCACAACACACACTATAACGTAACCATCTTCACTACACTGTATCCATCTTCACAATACACATTATAATGTAACCATCCTTACTACACACACTATACTGTAACCATCTTCACAACACACACACTATAATGTAACCATCTTCACTACACACACTATACTGTAACCATCTTCACAACACACACTATAATGTAACCATCTTCACTACATACACAATACTGTAACCGTCTTCACACAATACTGTAACCATCTTCACTACACACACACACACTATACTGTAACTATCTTCACAGTAACCATCTTCACTACACACTATCATCACTACACACACTATACTGTAACTCTTCACTACACACTATCTTCATAGTAACCATCTTCACTACACTCTATCATCACTGCACACTATTTTCATTACACACTATTTTTTACTGTAACCATCTTCACTACACACTATCTTCACTGTAACCATCTTAACTACACACAAAAACTTCACAATAATCATTTTCAGTACACACAATATCTTCATTGTAATCATCTTTATTATACCATAGTTTCATCACTGTAACTTTACAACATACTACGCACTATCGCACTATCTTCACCACAGTAATCGTCTTAACTAATGACAACCCTCATCATTGTAACCGTACTTACTTCACACAACCTGAAACACTGTAACCATCTATACTGTAACGACCAGCCTCGTAACTGTAGCCATCTTCCATAAATACTTAAATTTTCATCACCACCACCACAGAACACCCACCACCATCACTACACATCACCACCACACAACACCTACCGTCACTACAGAACACCACCACACAACAACTATCCTGACTACACATCACCACCACACAACACCTACCGTCACTACACATCACCACCACACAACACCTATCATCACTACACATTACCACCACACAATACCTACCATCACTACACATCACCACCAAACAACACCCACCTTCACTACACATCACCACCACACAGCACCTACCGTCACTACACATCACCACCACACAACACCTACCGTTACTACACATCACCACCACACAACACCTACAATCACGACATATGATCATCCGAGAGTAGAAATTATCCAAACACTAAACACCACAAGCTAATGTGAACAGGACATCATTAGCACCATATGGGAAGTTACCAAACAAAAGAACGTCATTTAAAAATCTAAAATAAGAGGATTCTAAATCCACACATACTACATATGTGAGACCATTACCTGAGTATGCAGCGACAGCTGGGAACCCACACCTTATGAAGCATAAAAAAAACTTGGAAAAATGGTCGAAATTTTGCCACAGGATTAATTCCACAATTAAGAGTCTTCAGCTTCGAGTCAAAGACTTGTTGAAAAAGAGAAAGAGAGAGAGAGAGAGAGAGAGAGAGAGAGAGAGAGAGAGAGAGAGAGAGAGAGAGAGAGAGAGAGAGAGAGAGAGAGAGAGAGAGAGAGAGAGAGAGAGAAGAGAGAGAGAGAGAGAGAGAGCGAGAGAAGAGAGAGAGAGAGAGAGAGAGAGAGAGAGAGAGAGAGAGAGAAGAGAGAGAGAGAGAGAGAGAGGAGAGAGGAGAGAGAGAGAGAGAGAGAGAGATATGATGTGAGTACATTACTACTGGGCATCGCACTTAATAGACCAGTCGAACTATTAGCATGACTATAATTCTTGCATCTGGTATATTATTACTAGAAGTATTCTTTAGGTTCTTGATAGTGTGAAGCGGCCTGGTCAGTATGGAGAAGGAAAGGTCCCGGCGACGATGGCTGCCACAGAAGAAACCAAGTCTGTCCGCTTCTAAGAAAATATCATCAGTCAGATGCACGTCCTCGAGGACTGGGCATACGAGAGTTGGGTGTTTAGGAAAGAGGGAAAGAACTCTTGCTCCGCAAGAGCAGAGCTGAACCCCCTCAAGCACAACTAGGTGAGTACACACATTATATCCTCACTGCAACCATCTTCACTACACACACTATTCTGTAACCATCTTCACTCCACACACTATACTGTAACCATCTTCACTCCACACACTATACTATAACCATCTTCACTCCACACACTATAATGTAACCATCTTTACAACACACACTATACTGTTACCATCTTCACAACACACACTATACTGTTACCATCTTCACAACACACACTGTTCTGTAACTATCTTCACAACACAAACTATAATGTAACAATCTTCAATTCACACACTATACTGTAACCATCTTCAAACACACACTATAACGTAACCATCTTCACTACACTGTATCCATCTTCACAATACACATTATAATGTAACCATCCTTACTACACACACTATACTGTAACCATCTTCACAACACACACACTATAATGTAACCATCTTCACTACACACACTATACTGTAACCATCTTCACAACACACACTATAATGTAACCATCTTCACTACATACACAATACTGTAACCGTCTTCACACAATACTGTAACCATCTTCACTACACACACACACACACACTATACTGTAACTATCTTCACAGTAACCATCTTCACTACACACTATCATCACTACACACACTATACTGTAACTCTTCACTACACACTATCTTCATAGTAACCATCTTCACTACACTCTATCATCACTGCACACTATTTTCATTACACACTATTTTTTACTGTAACCATCTTCACTACACACTATCTTCACTGTAACCATCTTAACTACACACAAAAACTTCACAATAATCATTTTCAGTACACACAATATCTTCATTGTAATCATCTTTATTATACCATAGTTTCATCACTGTAACTTTACAACATACTACGCACTATCGCACTATCTTCACCACAGTAATCGTCTTAACTAATGACAACCCTCATCATTGTAACCGTACTTACTTCACACAACCTGAAACACTGTAACCATCTATACTGTAACGACCAGCCTCGTAACTGTAGCCATCTTCCATAAATACTTAAATTTTCATCACCACCACCACAGAACACCCACCACCATCACTACACATCACCACCACACAACACCTACCGTCACTACAGAACACCACCACACAACAACTATCCTGACTACACATCACCACCACACAACACCTACCGTCACTACACATCACCACCACACAACACCCACCTTCACTACACATCACCACCACACAGCACCTACCGTCACTACACATCACCACCACACAACACCTACCGTTACTACACATCACCACCACACAACACCTACAATCACGACATATGATCATCCGAGAGTAGAAATTATCCAAACACTAAACACCACAAGCTAATGTGAACAGGACATCATTAGCACCATATGGGAAGTTACCAAACAAAAGAACGTCATTTAAAAATCTAAAATAAGAGGATTCTAAATCCACACATACTACATATGTGAGACCATTACCTGAGTATGCAGCGACAGCTGGGAACCCACACCTTATGAAGCATAAAAAAAACTTGGAAAAATGGTCGAAATTTTGCCACAGGATTAATTCCACAATTAAGAGTCTTCAGCTTCGAGTCAAAGACTTGTTGAAAAAGAGAAAGAGAGAGAGAGAGAGAGAGAGGAGAGAGAGAGAGAGAGAAGAGGAGAGAGAGAGAGAGAGAGAGAGAGGAGAGAGAGAGAGAGAGAGAGAGAGGAGAGTATGATGTGAGTACATTACTACTGGGCATCGCACTTAATAGACCAGTCGAACTATTAGCATGACTATAATTCTTGCATCTGGTATATTATTACTAGAAGTATTCTTTAGGTTCTTGATAGTGTGAAGCGGCCTGGTCAGTATGGAGAAGGAAAAGGTCTCCGGCGACGATGGCTGCCACCAGAAGAAAACCAAGTCTGTCCGCTTCTAAGAAAATATCATCAGTCAGATGCACGTCCTCGAGGACTGGGCATACGAGAGTTGGGTGTTTAGGAAAGAGGGAAAGAACTCTTGCTCCGCAAGAGCAGAGCTGAACCCCCTCAAGCACAACTAGGTGAGTACACACATTATATCCTCACTGCAACCATCTTCACTACACACACTATTCTGTAACCATCTTCACTCCACACACTATACTGTAACCATCTTCACTCCACACACTATACTATAACCATCTTCACTCCACACACTATAATGTAACCATCTTTACAACACACACTATACTGTTACCATCTTCACAACACACACTATACTGTTACCATCTTCACAACACACACTGTTCTGTAACTATCTTCACAACACAAACTATAATGTAACAATCTTCAATTCACACACTATACTGTAACCATCTTCACAACACACACTATAACGTAACCATCTTCACTACACTGTATCCATCTTCACAATACACATTATAATGTAACCATCCTTACTACACACACTATACTGTAACCATCTTCACAACACACACACTATAATGTAACCATCTTCACTACACACACTATACTGTAACCATCTTCACAACACACACTATAATGTAACCATCTTCACTACATACACAATACTGTAACCGTCTTCACACAATACTGTAACCATCTTCACTACACACACACACACACACACTATACTGTAACTATCTTCACAGTAACCATCTTCACTACACACTATCATCACTACACACACTATACTGTAACTCTTCACTACACACTATCTTCATAGTAACCATCTTCACTACACTCTATCATCACTGCACACTATTTTCATTACACACTTTTTTACTGTCCATCTTCACTACACACTATCTTCACTGTAACCATCTTAACTACACACAAAAACTTCACAATAATCATTTTCAGTACACACAATATCTTCATTGTAATCATCTTTATTATACCATAGTTTCATCACTGTAACTTTAAACATACTACGCACTATCGCACTATCTTCACCACAGTAATCGTCTTAACTAATGACAACCCTCATCATTGTAACCGTACTTACTTCACACAACCTGAAACACTGTAACCATCTATACTGTAACGACCAGCCTCGTAACTGTAGCCATCTTCCATAAATACTTAAATTTTCATCACCACCACCACAGAACACCCACCACCATCACTACACATCACCACCACACAACACCTACCGTCACTACAGAACACCACCACACAACAACTATCCTGACTACACATCACCACCACACAACACCTACCGTCACTACACATCACCACCACACAACACCTATCATCACTACACATTACCACCACACAATACCTACCATCACTACACATCACCACCAAACAACACCCACCTTCACTACACATCACCACCACACAGCACCTACCGTCACTACACATCACCACCACACAACACCTACCGTTACTACACATCACCACCACACAACACCTACAATCACGACATATGATCATCCGAGAGTAGAATTATCCAAACACTAAACACCACAAGCTAATGTGAACAGGACATCATTAGCACCATATGGGAAGTTACCAAACAAAAGAACGTCATTTAAAAATCTAAAATAAGAGGATTCTAAATCCACACATACTACATATGTGAGACCATTACCTGAGTATGCAGCGACAGCTGGGAACCCACACCTTATGAAGCATAAAAAAAACTTGGAAAAATGGTCGAAATTTTGCCACAGGATTAATTCCACAATTAAGAGTCTTCGGCTTCGAGTCAAAGACTTGTTGAAAAAGAGAAAGAGAGAGAGAGAGAGAGAGAGAGAGAGAGAGAGAGAGAGAGAGAGAGAGAGAGAGAGAGAGAGAGAGAGAGAGAGAGAGAGAGAGAGAGAGAGAGAGAGAGAGAGAGAGAGAGACAGAGAGAGAGAGAGAGAGAGAGAGAGAGAGAGAGAGAGAGAGAGAGAGAGAGAGAGAGAGAGAGAGAGAGAGAGAGAGAGAGAGAGAGAGAGAGAATATGATGTGAGTACATTACTACTGGGCATGGCACTTAATAGACCAGTCGAACTATTAGCATGACTATAATTCTTGCATCTGGTATATTATTACTAGAAGTATTCTTTAGGTTCTTGATAGTGTGAAGGGGCCTGGTCAGTATGGAGAAGGAAAGGTCTCCGGCGACGATGGCTGCCACCAGAAGAAAACCAAGTCTGTCCGCTTCTAAGAAAATATCATCAGTCAGATGCACGTCCTCGAGGACTGGGCATGCGAGAGTTGGGTGTTTAGGAAAGAGGGAAAGAACTCTTGCTCCGCAAGAGCAGAGCTGAACCCCCTCAAGCACAACTAGGTGAGTACACACATTATATCCTCACTGCAACCATCTTCACTACACACACTATTCTGTAACCATCTTCACTCCACACACTATACTGTAACCATCTTCACTCCACACACTATACTATAACCATCTTCACTCCACACACTATAATGTAACCATCTTTACAACACACACTATACTGTTACCATCTTCACAACACACACTATACTGTTACCATCTTCACAACACACACTGTTCTGTAACTATCTTCACAACACAAACTATAATGTAACAATCTTCAATTCACACACTATACTGTAACCATCTTCAAAACACACACTATAACGTAACCATCTTCACTACACTGTATCCATCTTCATAATACACATTATAATGTAACCATCCTTACTACACACACTATACTGTAACCATCTTCACAACACACACACTATAATGTAACCATCTTCACTACACACACTATACTGTAACCATCTTCACAACACACACTATAATGTAACCATCTTCACTACATACACAATACTGTAACCGTCTTCACACAATACTGTAACCATCTTCACTACACACACACACACACACACTATACTGTAACTATCTTCACAGTAACCATCTTCACTACACACTATCATCACTACACACACTATACTGTAACTCTTCACTACACACTATCTTCATAGTAACCATCTTCACTACACTCTATCATCACTGCACACTATTTTCATTACACACTATTTTTTACTGTAACCATCTTCACTACACACTATCTTCACTGTAACCATCTTAACTACACACAAAAACTTCACAATAATCATTTTCAGTACACACAATATCTTCATTGTAATCATCTTATTATACCATAGTTTCATCACTGTAACTTTACAACATACTACGCACTATCGCACTATCTTCACCACAGTAATCGTCTTAACTAATGACAACCCTCATCATTGTAACCGTACTTACTTCACACAACCTGAAACACTGTAACCATCTATACTGTAACGACCAGCCTCGTAACTGTAGCCATCTTCCACAAATACTTAAATTTTCATCACCACCACCACAGAACACCCACCACCATCACTACACATCACCACCACACAACACCTACCGTCACTACAGAACACCACCACACAACAACTATCCTGACTACACATCACCACCACACAACACCTACCGTCACTACACATCACCACCACACAAACCTATCATCACTACAACACCACCACACAGTACCTACCATCACTACACATCACCACCAAACAACACCCACCTTCACTACACATCACCACCACACAGCACCTACCGTCACTACACATCACCACCACACAACACCTACCGTTACTACACATCACCACCACACAACACCTACAATCACGACATATGATCATCCGAGAGTAGAAATTATCCAAACACTAAACACCACAAGCTAATGTGAACAGGACATCATTAGCACCATATGGGAAGTTACCAAACAAAAGAACGTCATTTAAAAATCTAAAATAAGAGGATTCTAAATCCACACATACTACATATGTGAGACCATTACCTGAGTATGCAGCGACAGCTGGGAACCCACACCTTATGAAGCATAAAAAAAACTTGGAAAAATGGTCGAAATTTTGCCACAGGATTAATTCCACAATTAAGAGTCTTCAGCTTCGAGTCAAAGACTTGTTGAAAAAGAGAAAGAGAGAGAGAGAGAGAGAGAGAGAGAGAGAGAGAGAGAGAGAGAGAGAGAGAGAGAGAGAGAGAGAGAGAGGAGAGAGAGAGAGAGAGAGAGAGAGAGAGAGAGAGAGAGAGAGATGATGTGAGTACATTACTACTGGGCATCGCACTTAATAGACCAGTCGAACTATTAGCATGACTATAATTCTTGCATCTGGTATATTATTACTAGAAGTATTCTTTAGGTTCTTGATAGTGTGAAGCGGCCTGGTCAGTATGGAGAAGGAAAAGGTCTCCGGCGACGATGGCTGCCACCAGAAGAAAACCAAGTCTGTCCGCTTCTAAGAAAATATCATCAGTCAGATGCACGTCCTCGAGGACTGGGCATACGAGAGTTGGGTGTTTAGGAAAGAGGGAAAGAACTCTTGCTCCGCAAGAGCAGAGCTGAACCCCCTCAAGCACAACTAGGTGAGTACACACATTATATCCTCACTGCAACCATCTTCACTACACACACTATTCTGTAACCATCTTCACTCCACACACTATACTGTAACCATCTTCACTCCACACACTATACTATAACCATCTTCACTCCACACACTATAATGTAACCATCTTTACAACACACACTATACTGTTACCATCTTCACAACACACACTATACTGTTACCATCTTCACAACACACACTGTTCTGTAACTATCTTCACAACACAAACTATAATGTAACAATCTTCAATTCACACACTATACTGTAACCATCTTCACAACACACACTATAACGTAACCATCTTCACTACACTGTATCCATCTTCACAATACACATTATAATGTAACCATCCTTACTACACACACTATACTGTAACCATCTTCACAACACACACACTATAATGTAACCATCTTCACTACACACACTATACTGTAACCATCTTCACAACACACACTATAATGTAACCATCTTCACTACATACACAATACTGTAACCGTCTTCACACAATACTGTAACCATCTTCACTACACACACACACACACACACTATACTGTAACTATCTTCACAGTAACCATCTTCACTACACACTATCATCACTACACACACTATACTGTAACTCTTCACTACACACTATCTTCATAGTAACCATCTTCACTACACTCTATCATCACTGCACACTATTTTCATTACACACTATTTTTTACTGTAACCATCTTCACTACACACTATCTTCACTGTAACCATCTTAACTACACACAAAAACTTCACAATAATCATTTTCAGTACACACAATATCTTCATTGTAATCATCTTTATTATACCATAGTTTCATCACTGTAACTTTACAACATACTACGCACTATCGCACTATCTTCACCACAGTAATCGTCTTAACTAATGACAACCCTCATCATTGTAACCGTACTTACTTCACACAACCTGAAACACTGTAACCATCTATACTGTAACGACCAGCCTCGTAACTGTAGCCATCTTCCATAAATACTTAAATTTTCATCACCACCACCACAGAACACCCACCACCATCACTACACATCACCACCACACAACACCTACCGTCACTACAGAACACCACCACACAACAACTATCCTGACTACACATCACCACCACACAACACCTACCGTCACTACACATCACCACCACACAACACCTATCATCACTACACATTCCACCACACAATACCTACCATCACTACACATCACCACCAAACAACACCACCTTCACTACACATCACCACCACACAGCACCTACCGTCACTACACATCACCACCACACAACACCTACCGTTACTACACATCACCACCACACAACACCTACAATCACGACATATGATCATCCGAGAGTAGAAATTATCCAAACACTAAACACCACAAGCTAATGTGAACAGGACATCATTAGCACCATATGGGAAGTTACCAAACAAAAGAACGTCATTTAAAAATCTAAAATAAGAGGATTCTAAATCCACACATACTACATATGTGAGACCATTACCTGAGTATGCAGCGACAGCTGGGAACCCACACCTTATGAAGCATAAAAAAAACTTGGAAAAATGGTCGAAATTTTGCCACAGGATTAATTCCACAATTAAGAGTCTTCAGCTTCGAGTCAAAGACTTGTTGAAAAAGAGAAAGAGAGAGAGAGAGAGAGAGAGAGAGAGAGAGAGAAGAGAGAGAGAGAGAGAGAGAGAGAGAGGAGAGAGAGAGAGAGAGAGAGAGAGAGAGAGAGAGAGAGAGAGAGAGAGAGGAGAGAGAGAGAGAGAGACGAGAGAGAGAGAGAGAGAGAGAGAGAGAGAGAGAGAGAAGAGAGAGAGAGAGAGAGGAGAGAGAGAGAGAGAGAGAGAGAGAGAGAGAGAGAGAGAGAGAGAGAGAGGAGAGAGAGAGAGAGAGAGAGAGAGAGAGAGAGAGAGAGAGAGAGAGAGAGAAGAGAGAGAGAGAGAGAGAGAGAGAGAGAGAGAGAGAGAGAGAGAAGGAGAGAGAGAGAGAGAGAGAGAGAAGAGAGAGAGAGAGAGGAGAATATGATGTGAGTACATTACTACTGGGCATCGCACTTAATAGACCAGTCGAACTATTAGCATGACTATAATTCTTGCATCTGGTATATTATTACTAGAAGTATTCTTTAGGTTCTTGATAGTGTGAAGCGGCCTGGTCAGTATGGAGAAGGAAAAGGTCTCCGGCGACGATGGCTGCCACCAGAAGAAAACCAAGTCTGTCCGCTTCTAAGAAAATATCATCAGTCAGATGCACGTCCTCGAGGACTGGGCATACGAGAGTTGGGTGTTTAGGAAAGAGGGAAAGAACTCTTGCTCCGCAAGAGCAGAGCTGAACCCCTCAAGCACAACTAGGTGAGTACACACATTATATCCTCACTGCAACCATCTTCACTACACACACTATTCTGTAACCATCTTCACTCCACACACTATACTGTAACCATCTTCACTCCACACACTATACTATAACCATCTTCACTCCACACACTATAATGTAACCATCTTTACAACACACACTATACTGTTACCATCTTCACAACACACACTATACTGTTACCATCTTCACAACACACACTGTTCTGTAACTATCTTCACAACACAAACTATAATGTAACAATCTTCAATTCACACACTATACTGTAACCATCTTCACAACACACACTATAACGTAACCATCTTCACTACACTGTATCCATCTTCACAATACACATTATAATGTAACCATCCTTACTACACACACTATACTGTAACCATCTTCACAACACACACACTATAATGTAACCATCTTCACTACACACACTATACTGTAACCATCTTCACAACACACACTATAATGTAACCATCTTCACTACATACACAATACTGTAACCGTCTTCACACAATACTGTAACCATCTTCACTACACACACACACACACTATACTGTAACTATCTTCACAGTAACCATCTTCACTACACACTATCATCACTACACACACTATACTGTAACTCTTCACTACACACTATCTTCATAGTAACCATCTTCACTACACTCTATCATCACTGCACACTATTTTCATTACACACATTTTTTACTGTAACCATCTTCACTACACACTATCTTCACTGTAACCATCTTAACTACACACAAAAACTTCACAATAATCATTTTCAGTACACACAATATCTTCATTGTAATCATCTTTATTATACCATAGTTTCATCACTGTAACTTTACAACATACTACGCACTATCGCACTATCTTCACCACAGTAATCGTCTTAACTAATGACAACCCTCATCATTGTAACCGTACTTACTTCACACAACCTGAAACACTGTAACCATCTATACTGTAACGACCAGCCTCGTAACTGTAGCCATCTTCCATAAATACTTAAATTTTCATCACCACCACCACAGAACACCCACCACCATCACTACACATCACCACCACACAACACCTACCGTCACTACAGAACACCACCACACAACAACTATCCTGACTACACATCACCACCACACAACACCTACCGTCACTACACATCACCACCACACAACACCTATCATCACTACACATTACCACCACACAATACCTACCATCACTACACATCACCACAAACAACACCCACCTTCACTACACATCACCACCACACAGCACCTACCGTCACTACACATCACCACACACAACACCTACCGTTACTACACATCACCACCACACAACACCTACAATCACGACATATGATCATCCGAGAGTAGAAATTATCCAAACACTAAACACCACAAGCTAATGTGAACAGGACATCATTAGCACCATATGGGAAGTTACCAAACAAAAGAACGTCATTTAAAAATCTAAAATAAGAGGATTCTAAATCCACACATACTACATATGTGAGACCATTACCTGAGTATGCAGCGACAGCTGGGAACCCACACCTTATGAAGCATAAAAAAAACTTGGAAAAATGGTCGAAATTTTGCCACAGGATTAATTCCACAATTAAGAGTCTTCAGCTTCGAGTCAAAGACTTGTTGAAAAAGAGAAAGAGAGAGAGAGAGAGAGAGAGAGAGAGAGAGAGAGAGGAGGAGAGAGGAGAAGAGAGAGAGAGAGAGAGAGAGAGAGAGAGAGAGGAGAGAGAGAGAGAGAGGAGAGAGAGAGAGAGAGAGAGAGAGAGAGAGAGAGAGAGAGAGAGAGAGAGAGAGAGAGTATGATGTGAGTACATTACTACTGGGCATCGCACTTAATAGACCAGTCGAACTATTAGCATGACTATAATTCTTGCATCTGGTATATTATTACTAGAAGTATTCTTTAGGTTCTTGATAGTGTGAAGCGGCCTGGTCAGTATGGAGAAGGAAAAGGTCTCCGGCGACGATGGCTGCCACAGAAGAAAACCAAGTCTGTCCGCTTCTAAGAAAATATCATCAGTCAGATGCACGTCCTCGAGGACTGGGCATACGAGAGTGTGTTTAGGAAAGAGGGAAAGAAAACTCTTGCTCCGCAAGAGCAGAGCTGAACCCCCTCAAGCACAAACTAGGTGAGTACACACATTATATCCCACTGCAACCATCTTCACTACACAACTATTCTGTAACCATCTTCACTCCAACACTATACTGTAACCATCTTCACTCCACACACTATACTATAACCATCTTCACTCCACACACTATAATGTAACATCTTTACAACACACACTATACTGTTACCATCTTCACAACACACACTATACTGTTACCATCTTCACAACACACACTGTTCTGTAACTATCTTCACAACAAAAAACTATAATGTAACAATCTTCAATTCACACACTATACTGTAACCATCTTCACAACACACACTATAACGTAACCATCTTCACTACACTGTATCCATCTTCACAATACACATTATAATGTAACCATCCTTACTACACACACTATACTGTAACCATCTTCACAACACACACACTATAATGTAACCATCTTCACTACACACACTATACTGTAACCATCTTCACAACACACACTATAATGTAACCATCTTCACTACATACACAATACTGTAACCGTCTTCACACAATACTGTAACCATCTCACTACACACACACACACACACTATACTGTAACTATCTTCACAGTAACCATCTTCACTACACACTATCATCACTACACACACTATACTGTAACTCTTCACTACACACTATCTTCATAGTAACCATCTTCAACACTCTATCATCACTGCACACTATTTTCATTACACACTATTTTTTACTGTAAATCTTCACTACACACTATCTTCACTGTAACACATAACTAACTACACACAAAAACTTCACAATAATCATTTCAGTACACACAATATCTCATTGTAATCATCTTTATTATACCATAGTTTCATCACTGTAACTTTACAACATACTACGCACTATCGCACTCTTCACCACAGTAATCGTCTTAACTAATGACAACCCTCATCATTGTAACGTACTTACTTCACACAACCTGAAACACTGTAACCATCTATACTGTAACGACCAGCCTCGTAACTGTAGCCATCTTCCATAAATACTTAAATTTTCATCACCACCACCACAGAACACCCACCACCATCACTACACATCACCACCACAAACACCTACCGTCACTACAGAACACCACCACACAACAACTATCCTGACTACACATCACCACCACACAACACCTACCGTCACTACACATCACCACCACACAACACCTATCATCACTACACATTACCACCACAAATACCTACCATCACTACACATCACCACCAAACAAACACCCACCTTCACTACACATCACCACCACACAGCACTACCCGTCACTACACATCACACACCACAACACCTACCGTTACTACACATCACCACCACACAAACACCTACAATCACGACATATGATCATCCGAGAGTAGAAATTATCCAAACACTAAACACCACAAGCTAATGTGAACAGGACATCATTAGCACCATATGGGAAGTTACCAAACAAAAGAACGTCATTTAAAAATCTAAAATAAGAGGATTCTAAATCCACACATACTACATATGTGAGACCATTACCTGAGTATGCAGCGACAGCTGGGAACCCACACCTTATGAAGCATAAAAAAAACTGGAAAAATGGTCGAAAATTTTGCCACAGGATTAATTCCACAATTAAGAGTCTTCGGCTTCGAGTCAAAGACTTGTTGAAAAAGAGAAGAGAGAGAGAGAGAGAGAGAGAGAGAGAGAGAGAGAGAGAGAAGAGAGAGAGAGAGAGAGAAGAGAGAGAGAGAAGAGGAGAGAGAGAGAGAGAGAGAG
>NW_027190153.1:0-51508 GCF_040958095.1 Procambarus clarkii
GTTCCCTACCCCAGACCATTCCCTCTACAAATACATGATTTAGTAATAATAAGCCCTAATAATATATTAATGAATAAATTTTAAAATAAATCTGTGGATGGCTGCAGCCTCCAGCATGTGGCCTTATTACATAGACATTCTCTTTATATATATATATATATATATATATATATATATATATATATATATATATATATATATATATATTTATATCAATTTACATAAATAAATATTCACTAATATATTCCTTTAAAATTGACACAAGCGGATTAAGGCGCCCTGTACATACCAGTTGCATTGATCCTGGCAGTATGGGTTCGAGTCACTTCTGGCATGTGAGTTTTCAGTTGCATATAGTCCTGGGGACCATTAAGGCTTGTTCGCATGTATATATATATATATATATATATATATATATATATATATATATATATATATATATATATATATATATATATATATATATATATATATATATATATATATATATATATATATTTAAAAAATCTGTCATATTTGTAAATTAAATAAAAAATATTTAATTATTAAATTTAATTTAATTTGTTTTATTAATATAATTATTTAATAATTTAATAAAATAATAATTTATTAAAACACACTAATATGATTACTTATTTAATAAACTTAAATAATAAATAATAAATTAAATATTGATATATACTTGTGTGTCCAGGAGGCCATCTGTGTCCCCTCAGATGGTCTCCCTTATCACAGTTTGTGTCTATGGATGTGTGTCTGTGTGTGAGTGTGTATATCCCTGTGAGTATCCGGGCGAGTGTGTGTGAGTGTGAGTGTCCCTGTGAGTGTCCGGGTGCGTGTGTGTCCGGTTATACCTGTGGGTCCAGGAGGCCATCTGTGTCCCCTCAGATGGTCTCCCTTATCACAGTCTATGGGTATGTGTGAGTGTGAGTGCCCCTGTGAGTGTTCGGGTGAGGGTGTGTGTGCGTGTGTGTGAGTGTCCGGGTTTATGTGAGGTTTGGTTCCAGGGAAACATCCTTCCCCCCCACCCTTCCTTCTCCTCCCTTATTCCCACCGTGGGTTCGAATCCCAGGTGATTAGACCTGCTCTAGGTCCATGGATCCAAGGTATCCATCCGTGGGCCCAACGGATTTCACCCCTTCCCCACTTTCCAAGGGCCAGGCCAATTCCAGCTATCCAGGGAACCTGTCGAAACAGAGGCAGCTGCAGGAGGGGACACACAAATATTTGTGCCCTGCAGTTACACGCCCGTTCCGACAGACTCGATCGCAATCTATCCAGATGAGAACACGTTCTCTTCCGACTAGACCACGCTGGAGTCGCTGTATGTCTCAAATTTGGTTCCTTTATTTATAGTTAGTATTTTTGGTGAATTAATTGATTTGTTTTAATTTTTTATTGACTTAGGTACAACGATTTGGGGAGTTGGGGGGGGGGGGGGGGGAGGAGGAGGGGGGGGGGGGTTGTGTGTGTAATGGATTGTCGAGATCGTGGTTGGTTAGTATTTATCTAGTTGTGTTCACCTAGTTGTGCTTGCGAGGGTTGAGCTCTACTCTTTCGGCCCGCCTCTCAACTGTCAATCAATCAATTATTACTAACTAATAAAAAACATTCCACACACACACACACCCAGGAAGCAGCCCGTAGCAGCTGTCTAACGCCCAGGTACATATTTACTGCTAGGTATCAGGGGCATCAGAATGATAGAAACTCTGCTGATTGCCGTTTGTTCCATCACCGGGGGATCGAATGAGCTACGATTACGAGTCGAGAGCGACGTCCACTCAGCTATAAAGACCCCTAGTTTGTGAATTGGTGCAAAAGATAATTTGGGAGAGGTTAATTAAAAGGAATGATGTTTGGTGGCTTTGAAAGCTTTGGATGGGAGGGGGGTTGGCAGTTATGAATTAAAATTGTTAATTTTTTAAGATAGGATATATATGCAAAAGACGTTTCGAGATATAGTAAGAAAAGTGTTTCTGACTGAGGTTAGGTACTGTGTGATTGACTTGTATGTTAGGAAAAAGAGTACTTATTAGAAACTAAAATGATAATTTGAAATGTTTCTTAGCAAATAGTTGCAAATTATTGTTTGAAAAGCCTATGGTTCCCCTTCCCTACACAAACACACGTGAGCACAATTAGTCCACAGGATTCAGAGAGAGTGAGAGTGAACAGCGAAATAGTAACAAAAAATGTGACAATGAGGGGAAACTATGTCATTCAAACGTTAACCATATAAATTACAGTAACACTAACCGAGCGTCCACATACATATTCCAATCAATTTACATAAATAAACATTCACTAATATATTCCTTTAAAATGGACACACGCAGATAGTTGCAGTACACATGTCAGTTCAATTACTGGTACACATAAACACTCATAGCTGGACGTGTCTGTCCATCTTGACAATAGTAGACATGTAACAAAAAATGTGACAATAATGGGAAACTATGTCATTCAAACGTATAAATGTTAACCATATTAATTACAGTAACACTAATCGCGCGCACACGTACATATGTCAATCAATTTACATAAATACACATTCACTAATGTGTACCTTTAAAATGGACACATACAGATAATTACCGTACACATGTCAGTTCAATTACAGGTACACATACACACACATAGCTTCACGTGTCTGTCGGTCTTGACAATAGTACACATGGATACGCACACAAACAGTCCATTATCAATTAATGTGTGTGTGTGTGTGTATTTATTTTCTCCTTGTATTTACTATATGTATCTGCAGAATCGAGTTATTAGCTCTTGGACCCCGCCTATCAAATATATGTATTTTTCCTTTTTTTATATCTACTACATCTATTTCTCTCTAACACACACACACACACACACACACACAAACTGGAGGCCTACCGTCTAAACGGAGAGAGTTCGTTGGTTATAACCCTAATGGTCCCATATCGAATCTCAGTTGATGCAATAGCAAATCGACCGATATTCTTTAACCTGATTTGCCTGTTCACCGGCTCCCCTCCGACCGGGGAGCCAGTCGGCCAAGCGGACAGCACACTGGACACTGGACTTGTGATCCTGTGGTCCCGGGTTCGATTCCGGGCGCCGCCGAGAAACAATGGGCAGAGTTTCTTTCACCCTGTGCCCCTGTTACCTTGCAGTAAAACAGGTACCTGGGTGTTAGTCAGCTGTCACGGGCTGCTTCCTGGTGGTGGAGGCCTGGTCGAGGACCGAACCGCGGGGACACTAAAGCCCCGAAATCATCTCAAGAAGAACCTCAAGAGATAACCACAAATGAATCCATCAATGGATCCACCTATCTATCTACTTATATCTGTCAATCCATCAATTTATCTTCAATTAAACCAACCATTTATCATTATATACATTTATATTCCATTTATCCGAGCATCAACTCTTCTGTCTATCCATCCATCTACTCATATGTCTTTCCATCCATCAGATAGACGGATGCATCTATGCATCCGTCTATCCGTCAATGTATATATTTAGCAATCAATGTAAACATCCAACCCGTTCTCACACAAGACAGTACATATATGACTAGTGCTTAAAGTCAATATGTGGAATGTGATTTAGTACATATGTGATATATTCCCAGTTAACTTTTTTACCAAGGCTCAAACTCTTCCTCACGTACCAATTTACGTCTCACAGTACTCGTCCATCAACGTAGATAGCTGAATAGTCGTGATTGGTTCAATTATAACGAAAATTGTAGTTTTCAGGTCCCACATGGGTTGTGAAATTCACCTACTATTGTCCATGCTCTTATAATATTACAGATCAGCTACATCCTATTGAAGGCTCGTAGTTTTGTTTTGAGAAATATTAGTTGTTCTTAGTAAATTATAATAAGCACAATAAATTATTACATAGAATAAGTGCTTCACCAATCAATATTATATACTATAGTTTGTGCTTTAGAAATCTTTAAAGAATGTTTTGTAGGAACGCTAACAGAAAACGATGTTATGTTGGAATGTATATAGGGTAAACTACTGCAAACAGGATGGTATGGTGTGGATTATTGGAAACTATAGGATTAGGGTCCACTACCACCTGTTAGGTGGGTAAGGGGTCCAATAACACCCGCAGGATGAGTATGGGGGTCACATCCACCCACAGGAATGGTATGGGGATCACTTCCACCCACAGGAAGGGTATGGGATCCAATACCATCCACTGGATGTGTATTGCGTCCACTACCACCGACAGGATGGGTATGGGCTCACAACCACCCACAGGATAGGTATGGGGTCCAATACCACCCACAGGATGAGTATGGGGTCCACTATAACCCACAGGATGGGTATGGGGCTCCAACCACCCACAGAATAAGTATGGGGTACAATAACACCCACTGGATATGTATGGCATCCATTGCCCCCACAGGATGACTATAGGGTACAGTATCGCCCACAGGATTAGTATATAGGGTTCACTGCCGCCCACAGAGTCGGTATGGAGTCCACCGCCACCCACAGGGTCGGTATGGGGTTCACTACCGCCCACTGGGTCGCTATGAAGTCAACTACCGTCCACAGGGTCGGTAGGGGTCCACTACCGCCCACAGGGTCGGCAGGGGGTCCACTGCCACCCACTGGGTCGGTAGGGGGTCCACTGCCGCCCACAGGATCGATAGGGGGTCCACTGCCGCCCACAGGGTCGATATGGGGGGGGTCCACTACCGCCCACAGGATCGATAGGGGGTCCACTGCCGCCCACAGGGTCGGTAGGGGGTCCACTGCCGCCCACACGTTCGGTAGGGGTCCACTGCCGCCCACAGGGTCGGTAGGGGGTCCACTGCCGCCCACAGGACCGATAGGGGGTCCACTGCCGCCCACAGGGTCGATAGGGGGTCCCTTACCGCCCACAGGGTCTCTATGAAGTCAACTACCGCCCATAGTGTTTGTATAGTGTCCACTATCGCCCATAGTGTTATTATGGGGTCCACTACCCCTCATAGGGTCGGTATGGGGGTCCATTACTACCCACAGGGTGTGTCTGGGGTCTATTTTGGCAATACTGCTTTTCCAATCTCATTTGTTGTTCAATGTAAAATATTTGTTGCTCGACTTGCAACAATTTATATATATATATATATAGTATAGTGCCTTTGCAATAATGTACCAATGTGTGTATTTTCATAACTCGTTTTAAATTGTTGAAAAATAAATAACTACATTGTGAATGCAAGTCAATGTTTACATGCTAAATCAGAGTTGCCAGATTCCGCTTAAAATAGCAAATTGTGCTTATTTTCAAAGCTTGAGAATTTAGCTTTAAAGTAGTTAAAAAACTACGAATTTCGCAATTTGCTATGTACTTTAGTGTACTATTTTAAAATAAGGTTGGTTTTTAAGCTGCAAGTCATATGAATCTCAAAAAAAGTATATTATTAACAATCTTATCTCCATAGTTCACTAGTTTCTGTAAATCAGATCTGGTAACTGTAGGCCAAGTACTGGAAGACTCAAGACACAATGTGTTGAAGCTATTCTCTTTGAAGAAGTCATCTCGACAGGATCTTCCAGCTCCAGCTATAAAACTTCACCAAACATGGATCTACCTAGTACATCAAATGGTAAGGAATTACTAAACTGTACAAAGTTTTATGCTAGAACATTTGTTACAGAATTGTCCCTGTCAGGGACAATTCAGTCCCTATTCTATGTGTACTCCATCACATAGTGACGGAGTATGTGGGAATAATTTTGTTGACACTGTCCATTTTGTCAATTCTACAACAGCAGATAATATGAATTCCCAGAGATATTTGTAACTTGAGATACTTGGTTTGGTTTGGTTAAGTTAGGTTAGGTTAGCCTAACCCAGTAAATCCTCCCCGGCTAGAATATAAACCCCGGACAAAGTGCTCGTGAAATGCCAGGCATTTGCAAATATGAGGATGTGGTTGATTAGATTATATTCTTTTCTATATCATAGATGTTCAATATATGAAAAATATTTTAGACTTAAAAATGGACCCCTGAGGTACTCAACTTAACACATTTCTTCATATTCATTCCCATTTAGTATGACCTTTTGCTCTCTTTGTTTTAACTATTGTTTTGTGCACTTTACAATTTTTTTCATGAACCTGTAATTTCCTTGCTAGTCTTCCATGTGGTACCTTATTAAAGTCTTTAGCATAATCCATGTATACTACATCCACCGGAAACCCTTTATCTGAGTACCATGTTACCATGTCCCAAAAGTGAGGAGGTTTATAAGGTAGCATCTGTTTTTAAGAAGACCATGGTGTGTCGATTGAATAAGATTGTTCACTGAAAGATGGTAAATGATTCCCTCCCTTAGGATTTTCGCCATGAGCTTGCAGATGTGTTATACCTAGCTGATTGGACATTAGTTTTGTGCTTAACTCTTTCTGCTTTTTTTTTAAATACTGTAAGGGTGAAATTTTCATATTTCAAATCTCGGGGTACTATCCCTTGGTTCAGATATTTTGTGGAAAGTATTTTCAGCAGTATTCATAGTTCTTCTGTCAGTTTATTTTCCTTTATAATTAAGGTTTGTTTTCTTTTGTACCATAGAAAGTACCACAGAAAGGTGTTATAATGTTGTGTTAGCTTTTCTGTACAATTTTTCTTTTTTGTTTGTATAAAAGGCTATGCAATGAATTCAAATATTTACGCTACCAATCAATTTTTCAGATAGATCATCGGATTTTGACAGTATGCTGTACATACCAGATGTTCCAAAAATAACTACAGACAACAATAATGGTACTGTGTTTACTATTTTTATACTTTATATATAGGAAGACAAGTTCAATCAATGAGCATTTTAATATATCATCAAAATTTTCATACATTTCTTTCACTTTGTTACACTTGTAAAAACTTATTCTTAGCTATATTTATATAAATGTTAATACCACTGTTAAATGAACATATTGATTTGTGTCCTTATTAGTTATAGCTTATTTATGTTGACCCAGCACCTTACTAAAGGGATTACCTTAACTTGTGTCACTATCTCTCTAGGGGGCTCCAGGTAGGCAGTATAGGTAATGCCACTAACATGCATATCATTATGGGAAAGTCCATAATTTAACACATAATTATAAGTAGGAAATTTGTAGCAAATTTTAAGATTATTAATAGGTACATTGTAGCATAATTTTGCATAAGCATAATTTTCTTGTTTTGTTCTTGTACTTTTCCTTCGAACAGTATTATTTTCTCTTCAGAATTTCACCGGAGAATAGCAGTGATGACTAGAGAACATCTTGAACGTGAGTACCAGAAAGCACGTGCTGCAATGATACAAAGAAATGAGTACTTGAAGAGACTCTTAAACGTGGAGGAACCAAACTCAATAAAGGTGACAAACAAGAAACAGAAAAAAGATAACATACAGGATGTATCACACATTAATTCAAAACAAAGACCAGCTGCACCCCAATCTGATGGTAATCTTCTATTATTTTCTTAACAATATTTCTACAGCTGTTATTTGTGTACTTTCCAATAATATTTGTTGCCTATTTTTAAGTGTATGCTAGACAATTATGGAGATTAAATTACTATAACACTGAACAACTTGGTAGCATAAAGTTAGTTATAGTAATATCTTGAGATTTGTCTGAAAATATTAATACTTGTATACAATTTGCAATTATGTACCATGCTTAAATCTTCAAATGTGCCACCCAGACATTCTGCCTGCTATACTTTCACCACCACACATTCAAAATGCGGGCTATTCTACTAGTGGCAGAACGTACACTCAAAGTTATTTGGCAGCTGGTGAAGAAACTTTGGAATCATTTGATGTTGGTATGTCCCAACATCATTTGTTGGTATTTAAATGAGGGTTTATTTAATGGACACACGTCATAAATATTATGTACCAAAATTGTGCTTAATGCCTATGAAATTTTGTTTAACATATTATACTAATCATTCCTTTCACTTACAAATTTTTCTTACTAATTTTTAATCCCATATTTCAAAGTACTTGCTGCAGAACTTGAACAAATTAAAGATTCTCAGCCAAGTGTTTCTGACTGGCAAAAAAGAAGAAAAAATGCAGAGATTAATTGGGGAGAAAGCAGGGCAATGCTGTTCGATTGGACATTGTCTGAGTTGGGTGTTCCAGATAAAGGTAAATTAAATATTGCTGTGTTCATTAAGGTTATACTGTATAATAAGCATCATATGCATATTAATGACACTCTATTAATACATTTAGACTTCAGATTGTTTAAAATGTTAGGTATACAGTATTTAAAATTAGTATAAATAATTACCCCTTTTTTCATCAGGTAAAGTTTGTGTACAATGTACAAATTGTGAGGCAAGCATCAAATGTGAAGACTGTTTTGCATTTTTGTGTCACATTTGTGACCAAATGCAACATTTTCTCATGCCTTTCCACCACAGATTATATTGGAAAAATGGCTTTTATGAGCCATTAGACCCGACACAAACTGTGTGCCCTGAAGGAAATATCTTTCACTGGAGTAAGTATACGATACCTGTATAAAATCCGTACTTTGTTCCGAGATTACTTCTACTTCCCAATCCCAGTCTAGAGCTACGATTATCTTGGTATAACAAAATAAAATGAATAAATGTTTCATTTCAGTCATTACAACATTTGGAGAAGTCTTAAAGTTTAAACCTGACACTTGGTTTTATAGATTGATTTAATCGTCTGATTGTTTCTTTTCTGTGAATTTCTCAGTCATTATCTGGAGAATAATGTCAATATTTTGTACAATCAAGAAACAATGAAATATTCAGTCTGAAATTCTTTTCCATAAAACTCATTTTGTCAAACTGTCTTCCTTTTCTTTGTTACCAGAACCTGTTGTACCAGCCCAACCACCAAATTCTTGCCCCAACTGCACAGATTGCAAGTTTAAAATTTCAAGCTCCAGCAATCTCTGCATCTTCATCACTATAATGGGTAAATAAACTTTAAAATTTACCCTTTTATTTCCATTACCGGATATTCCTGAATCACAATACATTTTGAAATTTTTGTTGCTATAAATGTTAATTTTTACATCACTATTTTAGCAAGTCGCCACACCACTCAATGCACTGTATTTTAAACTACAGGAAGGTATGACCTCTATACTCCAATCTATACATGCCACTGTGGATATGAGCATCAACAACTAGGCAAGACCATGCACAAGTCTGGTTTCTATTCATCATTAGGAAAGAGCAGCACATTCTACAGCACCAGTCTGCTTGAATCATGGCACCATATAAAAAGAAATTGTCCTGGAACATCATTTCGGGCATTAGTGTTATACTCAAATTCTGTCAGTTGAAATGTAACCAATCACAGGCGAGTAGGCCTCTGACGTCATGCCAGACAGAGGAGCATCAGCGATGCTCCCAGCAGCCTCAGTTATCCTCACAGACCCAGAGTAGGTGGACCTCGGCTGGCCAGTTATACACCTGTTTGCCTCACTCAATAAATATATACAGAAGCGACTACTGAGTCTACATTCTACCCGAACAAGGCAAACGAATACTGGTAGCAGCAGTGGGATCCAGAAATTTTTTTCTGGAAGCAAAAGTTCCAGTACCCAGCATCGCCTCGTGTTCCAGCCAAAACCGCCGCCACCGCCACCGCCATAAGCCGCCATCCTGCCACCCACGCATCAAATATTGTGCCAGACCGGGGTCCTGCCATCAACCACTACTCCAGGCTAACGTTTTAGAAGTAAGGGTCAATATCTTCCTGTGAGAACGCTCACTCATCAGTGAGGAGGAAGGAAGCTTCCCGCGCCAGCCATTTTTGAACCTCGCGCCACCACGTGGGAACCACCTATTACACCCACCACCACCACCACCGCCACCCAAGCTGACAGTATCAAGCTTCGTGAGGGTGCAAGCTACTGCAATCGTCGTCAGCCATCGTCGCAAGTATCAACTGGTTATTCCATCGTCGCAATATTGTCGTCGTCAGAATTTATCTTCGTGCCTCTAGCCTGAACAGTGTGGGGTCCCTGAGTCTCGCGCCACCGCCGCCAGGAGCGCTGCCGTCGCATCCAGTTTGTAAACACGCCTCACATGGGCCTCTTCAGATCTTCACGACGCTTCTCCTACTTTGGCTACTGGTGATCCTCATAAATTACAACCCTGAGATAAGTAATTGCTAGTTGAGAACAACGTGCCAAGTGTTAAAAAGTGACTTATGTAATAATTCCCATAATATCCTGTGAATTAACCATTCAGTGACTTGTTAAATATTGGAGCTGGTTCAGTACTGCACTCCCCACAGTTTTCCTGTGTGATTTCAACATTCCTGCTTCTTACAGTAATTTCATTGAATTTTAATTGTTCTCCTAGAGTGTTATTGGTAAATTCAAATTCCAGTGAATTAAGAAATCCTTGTTTTAGTAGCAGTTAAGGATTTGTGCAATATAATTTTTTTTAATTTCTCCAGACCTAACTTGAAATTTATCCTTTAAGCATTTTAATTTAAACTTTTACCATAGGAGTTATATACATTCCTGTGTCCAGTTTATGTGCTACATCCATATTTCTTGCATTGCCACTTGTTGTGTTGAATCTTTTTAATGAAATTTTGCAATTGCACTTCCAGTTTTTATATTCTCAATTGCTGGGCTTAGTCTGGTTTAATTAATTTACATACATCTAATTCCAGTCATTTTTTAATGAAAGATTGCTAAAATTAGTTTACAATTTGCTTGTTCTTAATTATTTTCTTGCCTAGCCCAATTTAATAATTTTATTTCTGCCATTTTTACTTTAGCCAAGTTGATATTTTTTTGTGTTTATTTTTGTGTATACTATTTCTGATGCCAGGTGCACTTAATTATAATCTGCGTTCAAATATTACTTCCACGGCTGTGACAATGCCTACCACTGTTGAAACCCCTTCAGACTCAACAGGAGCAGTTGCTCATCCCAATGGCCAGAGATCAGCTCAGGAAATGGCTATTCCTCTTTTTGCTGGGGAATCGCGTTTATTAGAATCATGGTTTAGTAAGGTTGAAGCGAAAACAGTTGCACGTTTTTCTAAGCCTACTGATGCCGAATACTTAGCAATTGCACGGTCAGCCGTGGACACAACCAAAGGTGATGCACGTTTTGTTGTTGATGAGAAAGCCATTGTTAGCCTCCAGTCTTGGCCTGAATTTAAGGATTTCTTTCGCCGTCGCTTTGTTAATAAAGGAGACCTTGACCCATATAGGTTAGTCAAGAAAATTGCCAATGCCACCATGCAGCCTGGTGAATCGTTTAATGCGTTTACTAGCCGTCTCGATCAGTATCTGTATGCCTTAGTTTCTGCTATGAATAATTCAACTTGGTTAGATAAAGACAATAATCTGTCCCCTGAGGCTATGGCCAAAATGATAGCATTTGGTACTTTAATGCATTTTGCCCCCGAGCATACAAAACCAATCGTTGAGCAACAAAATTTTGGTGTTAAACATGAAATTGGTGAAGTGTTTGAGGCTATTAACAATGCCGCCGATAAACTAGCTCCCCGAAGTGCTCAACTGTTGCCACCCTCTGATGCTGTAAATGTAGTTACAAGTTCTCAGCATCCTCCCACAAATTCTCAAAACTCTTGGTCGCAGAAGCGTACCCATGCTCGTAGCCCCCAGTCAAATTCGCCGCCTCATAAAATGCCGAAACGCCATAGTCCACAACCATCCACTCCCTCATGTTGGCATTGTGGTAAGAGTAACCACCTTGCAAGGGACTGTTGGTCCGCCCCTAGATCATCACCTCCTAGACAATTCTCTCGGCCCCCTCATCAATCTAATCATTCTAGGCTTCCATATTGCACGTACCATAAACAAGTTGGTCACCACACTGCGGATTGTAGAGCTAGGCAAAGGACATCTCCACCTCGTAACTCCCATGGTCAGTCTTGGCGAGGCTCACAGCGTCCAAGACATTATCAGAACTCTCGTAATTACAACTCCCAGCCCAGCTATAATGCAACTTCAAATTATAATGCTCAGTCACAGAATGCTGGAGCTCAGAATGTTCACTCCATGTCGTCGGGAAACCCCCAAGGCCATCCGCTAACCAATTCAAGCTAGCCAATCCTAGTGCCCTCCCTGTGTATTCAGTAGCTACCCAAAATAGATTTGGACACTTGACAGAGGAGGACACTGACTCTAGACCAGTTGTAGATGTTGACGGATCCACAGTAAATTTGACACAAACAAGACGCAGATATCCCAGACAACATAAGTCAAAAATAGTAACTTGTCCAGTCTCAAGTGATGGTCCCCTTGTATCAGCCATTGTACATGGTAGAGTTTTAAAAGTTTTTCTTGACTCAGGTGCAAAAATTAATATTGTCAAGCCCTCAGCTCTTAGAGACATTGAAAGTAAGCACCCTACTATTTTAAAACAGTCACACATACCTTTTCTAAGTGGTATTTCAGGAAATAAAGTAAAAGTTCAGGGTGAAATTGACCTCCCACTCAAGTTCAATGATGTCACATTGTCTATAACATGTTTAGTTGTTGACATTATTCATTTTCCTGGAGACATTCTCTTAGGTCTGTACACCATGATTGATGAAAATATTGCATTGTTTCCCCATCGTTGGAACATAAGTATCAAAGACCACGTCATACCCTTGTGTAGCATGTATCGACAGGGCCACGAGTTCAACCTTCAATCAGATTATGTTAATTTTGTTGACACCCGCCTTGCTAGCGTAGGTTTGTCAGATCATTGTCGTGGTAGCATACCCGAGAAAACAGGCACTCGATTGAAGCATAGTAGTTGTACAGTTGTTAAGGAGAATGAGTATCGGGACTTTCTGGAAGGGGACGCCCTAACGGATTCTCGTTGTCTCGCTCGCCTGGCAGCTTCCATCTCTGAAGTCAGTGGTTCCACGGCTACTGACACTGTGCTACACCCTCATTCTCTCACCAGAATAAGAGTTAAGGTTCAGGGAGTGCCTGAGTTGTCGGATGTGATTGCGGAAAGTGAAACATGTAAAGTGAATGGTACATTTGTTGAACCCTCCTGGCACACAGTGCAGGATGGTACTGTCTCACTTTTTATCGCGAACACAAGTAATGCCGATATCCATCTCCAGTCTGGTACCCATGTTGTAGATTTTGCCCATTACTCGTTACCGGTGCGAGTTGTGGATGATGTCTCCATGGATCATACTGTTTGTACACTCACACCAGGAGAACAGGGATCTCAGCCAGAGGTGCAAGCGCAACACCTCAGTCCTACTGATTTTCCTGACTCTGTGGCTCAGCTTTTGAAAATTTTGAACAAGAATAGAGCTGTTGTTGCTCTACCAGGAGAAAAATTAGGTCTCACTCCTCTTATTACACATAAAATTCCCCTTGAACAAGGAACTACGCCTATTTATGTACCAGCTTACCGACTTCCCCATTCTCAGAGAGCAGAAGCAGATAGACTTGTAGAAGAAATGTTACAGAGTGATGTAATTGAATCGAGTAATTCGCCATGGAACGCTCCATTGATTCTTGTACCAAAGCGAGATGGGACTTGGAGACCTGTAATCGATTATCGCAAGCTTAACAGAGTAACAATACCTGATCGTTTCCCACTTCCAGTTCTAAATGATTTGTTGCAAAGTATTGGTCGAAACAAAGTATTCTCAACGTTAGATTTGTTGCAGGGATTCTGGCAAATCCCCCTTGATGAGGAAAGTAAACAATTGACAGCCTTTAGTACTCCCAATGGTCATTTTCATTTCAAAAGAATGCCGTTTGGTTTGCGTAGTAGTCCAATAACCTTTTCACGGCTCATGACAAATCTATTTCGTAGATTGATAGGAAGTACGCTTCTAGTTTACCTTGATGATCTCATAATCATGTCGCAAGATGTTCAGACTCATTTCCAGAACCTTGAAAAGGTACTTGCAAAGCTCGCTGAAGCTAATTTAAAAATAAAGCTTGCAAAATGTTCATTTTTAAAGCAAAAGATTAATTTCCTAGGTCATACAGTTACACCTTCAGGTATTACATTGAATGAATCAAAAATTATTGCTGCCCGTGATTTTCCAACACCTCGTACCGCAGAAGCCGTAAGACAGTTCACAGGTCTTGTAGGATTTTATCGTTCATTTATTGCTGGATTCTCTATTATAGCCGCTCCGCTTTACAAGTTGCAAAGAAAAGATGAACCCTTTGTTTGGGGAGAGGCCCAGGATCAGTCATTCAAAAAACTCAAAGCAGCCTTGATTTCGTCACCTGTCCTTAGGTACCCAGATTTTTCTAAACCTTTTACGTTGGTTACAGATGCTAGTGACATAGGTCTAGGTGCTGCATTACTTCAAACAGAAGGTCACAGAGATCACGCAATAGCTTATGCTAGCCGCACATTATCCAAAGAAGAGAAAAATTATAGTGCAACAGAACGAGAAGCCTTGGCAGTTGTTTGGGCACTTAAACATTTCAAGGATACAATTTATAATTACCCAGTTCATGTTCTTACAGATCACCAACCATTAATTCCCTTGTTCAAAAATAAGAATCCAGTTGGAAAGTTTGCTAGATATTTGCTCACAATTCAAGAATTCAATCCCACATTTGGATATATTCCAGGAAAGCAAAATGTTGTAGCCGATGCGTTTTCTCGACACGTAGCTGCGATTCAGTTAAATTACCCAGCATTAGATGCTACAGTAGTAGAAACGGAACAAAGACAAGACCCCATATGGGCACCTGTCATTAAATTTTTGACTAAGCAAGACACTCGCCCGATTCATAAACCGCCAGTACCATTGAAAGAACTAGTTATGTTGGACAATTTACTGTGTAGAGTAGTGAAGCTAGGGACAGCCCCGAGGAAATGTTGTCAGTTAGTTGTTCCAGCTGTCTTGGTACCAACTGTGTTAAAAATTATCCATGATGCTCCTGCAAGTGCACATCCAGGAAAGGATCGTACACTCCAACAAGGTCGATTGAAATATTTTTGGCCAAAAATGGCTAAGGAGATTGCTCATTATGTTGACAGATGTTTAACTTGTTTACAGCACAAGGGACATGTTTCAGGACCTAATCCAATTCAGGTGTACCCAGCAACTAAAGCTCCTTGGGAACGAATATCGATGGATTTATTGACAAATTTTGCGGAAACAGAGAAAGGGAACAAACATTTGCTTGTAATGGTCGATAATTTTTCACGGTTTTGCGAACTAGTTCCTATCCCGAACAAAACAGCAGAAACCATAGCCAGCGCATTCCATGACCAAATAATTTGTAGATATAGTATGCCTAAAGTAATCCTTTCAGATAATGGTCCAGAATTCAGTAATAGTATTCTAACTAGCTTGTGTGATTTATATAACATCAAAAAATGTAGCATCATGCCTTATCATCCGGCAAGTAATGGACTAGCTGAACGTACTAACAGGAAAGTGTTAGATGCCTTGAGAGTCACGTTGAATTTTGATAACAACAATTGGGATGATTTTATACCCTTAATTCAGTGTGCTATAAATTCTTCAATTAATGTTTCTACTGGTGACACACCTCACGCTATTCTTTATGGTACAGATAAGATCCTCCCTAATGAATTGATTAACGTACCTCCTACTCCCTTATATAACGTAGATGATTTTGTTCAAGTGAAGCGTAGACAAATGCAATTAGTATTCAAGAAAATACGAGAACAACTGTCCAAAGCAACAGCCGAGTTCACTCTAGCAAGGAATGCACGAGCTAAACCCAATAAAATAACTATTGGATCTGTAGTAATGATACTTAACCAACACAGGTCTGGTCCTATGTACAAGTTAACTAAGAAATTTTTGGGTCCATATAAGGTAATCGAGCTTATTAAAGGTAACAAATACAGACTTAAGAACTTGTTAACAGGAGAGTATATAAATGAACATTTAGACCACATGAAGTTAGCTAAAATGACTGTTGACGAGACTGATGAGGAAGATGACAATGAACTTACCCAGACAGATACTCCTACTCGGACACCACCTTCTGTGGTTGACAGACCACTTGATGTTCAGCAACCCCATACTAGCAATTATAATCTTAGATCTAGACCTCTCGTTTCAACCGTGCACTCACCACATGTCCATTGGCTAGATGTTAACGAGGATATCTCTCAAGATGATAGTTTGTCGCATGAAGTTTCACCTGTTCCGGACCTTCAGTCAGAGCCAGAGTTGTATAGTGCTCTGGATGAGCTAGGTGTAGATATCCGCAGAATTTATAATTGATTGCACTCTGTAGTTATTCTGTTTGTTTTGAAAAAAAAAAAAAAAAAAAAAAACTCAATTGCAGTATTTCTACCACATGTGTCTTATTATTACCATTATATATAATGTATAGTTTTTCTCAACTTTATTTTGTTATGAATTAGATGCCATTGTCAAGTCTACTACCATTTGTATTTTTACAGTGCTTGTCATAAGAGTTATTATTGTTCTAGCAACCACATTGTGGCCAGTGAATCCTGACTGCTATCACGCAGATGTTAGTCTTCTTGATCCAGGTCTTGTATATGCTTGTAAATATATTGCACATTATATATATTGTACATTGGTCTTGTAAATATATTGTATATTTCGAAAAAAAAAAAAAAAAAAATTATCTATCTTGAAATTCAATTGTGGTTGTTAGGTCAGAACTTTGTTCCATTAATGTAATAATTGTTTAATTTTGTATGGTTTTCAAGCACATGCCATTGACACATGTTAATAATTTTGTTTAGGCAATACCTTGAGTTGTATTGTTCATATCTGATCAGTAGACATACACATGTTCTTAATACTCTGGTTTAATCAAAGAATTGTTACCATGATTTTCACCTATTATGATGAATTTTTTTTTTTTGGTGCATATATGCCGAGTTGTTTGTATTACGCACACCTGATCTTCTTTCAATGTTTTATTATGCAAATTTCACATGTAAGCCATTATTGAATGCCACCGAGGTCCTTTCAGTATTATTGTAACTATATAGCTAGCCAGAGCTTGTCGACAAGGGACGTCGACTTGGTAGCGTGTCCGAGCGGTGTTATACTCAAATTCTGTCAGTTGAAATGTAACCAATCACAGGCGAGTAGGCCTCTGACGTCATGCCAGACAGAGGAGCATCAGCGATGCTCCCAGCAGCCTCAGTTATCCTCACAGACCCAGAGTAGGTGGACCTCGGCTGGCCAGTTATACACCTGTTTGCCTCACTCAATAAATATATACAGAAGCGACTACTGAGTCTACATTCTACCCGAACAAGGCAAACGAATATTAGTCACTGCACTGGAATCCTTTGGTGCTTCTCGTGGGCGTGTATGTTTTGATACCGTTATTCTTAATATTTTCAGTTTTATATTTCAATACAAAAATTATCAAAATTTTGTAGTAATGTATATTCATTTATTAATAATTAGTTTTTAATTTTGTTCAAACACAAAATGGAATGTTTTTTTTGTTTATTTATCTTATGTCATAATATGCATTTTAAATGTCACCATCTAAAAAATTCTATTCCTAGATTGGACCCATTAATTATATAACTTCGAAGAGAGTGTTCTTCGAATGGCGATTCCAGCAATATGAGCTGAGAAAAATTAGAGGAGAAGCTGACAATGAGTGTCCTGCTTGTGATAAAACCCCTTTAGCAGTACATATTGATGGCAACAAGAAGCTGTATCGTTACAACAAAGTTGGGAGGTAATAAAATGTGCTTTACAGATACTTAATGTATAGTATTCTTTTGTTCTCTACACACACTATATTATAATGAATTATATTGTCTTCAAATTAATGTTCTTATAAATAAAGTATGCACATATAAATATACATTGTCATATGACATATTTTTTAACTGAGTATGTCTTTATAGTTTGCCTTTCAATTGCATCCATATCATCATTTTATTTATCTAACACCATGTAAATTTTTGTTTTATGTAAAATTTAGCAGTGCATCAGAATTCTTCATAGGCTTTTAATTTTTGTACAATAATTTGAATTTTTTTTTACTGTATACTTTTATGTTAAAGGTATTATATGGAGGGCGGTGGCAAGAAGGAAGTGGCATGACTTTAGGGGAAGAGGCAGAGCAAGTGTTTGCATACCTCTCACGATACAACTCTACAACTAAAAACATGCTGAAAGCTGGTATTTGTTTATATGGTTCATCTGATCAAGTTTTTTATTATTTTACCTGCCCTGTAATCAGTATAATGCGATTTGTATTCAGTATTCAATAAGTATCAACTCCCTCAAATAATCAATAAAAGAATGAAAACATATTGGTCAAACTTGAGTTGGTCTTGGTGAGTAAAGGTATGTTATGAAACTGTTATTAATCTATGCTCTTCAAGATGTTCATTGCTATAAATATTTTTCTCAGAAAGAACAGAAGAACTCACAGAGGGTGCAGTCTTTTGGAACCATCGAAAAATTGATGGACTGGCTCGTGCATTAGTTACTCGACTCAGAAAGGTACTAAAAATAATATATATTTATTTTATTTATTTGTATTTATTTTGAAACTTATTATAATGCATTTATATGTGAAAGGTATTATAATGCATTTATAGGTTAGTTATGTGTTCAGATCATGTACTACATATATTTTCCATTATAAATTAGCGACCATTTCCTTGAATTAACTGCTTGAACTTTTTCAATATATCAATAAGGTTAATTTGTATAAAGTATATAGTATTTAATTAACCTAAATGTATGATTCCGAGATATATCAAATGTGTTCACAGAGAAATCACAGTATCGTGATATATCACGGGAACTGTGATGAGGGTTTGAACCCCATGCACTGAGTGCTCTCAGATGCATGCTCTAGTTCACTACGCCACGACATGGTCAGATGAATTGCAACTTGGAGTACTACTGCACCCACAAGGATCCCAAGGCTTCCACTGAAGCCAAACCAGGTTTCACACAATTCCCCCATGAACTCGGTCTCTGTCATTCAGTAGTTCTGCCTTTGATGCCCCCATTTCAATGTCTTTCTCCATGTATTGATATATCACAATAATATGAATTCTATGTGTATTGAAAGGGCCATCAGAGGTAAAACTACTGGAGGACACAGACCAAGTACATGGGAAACTGCATGCACAACCGCCCATGGAATGGGTATGGGGGTGCATAATTAACAAAAATTGAATTGTGGGTTCATTAGTACCCTAGGTTGCAATTCTTTTGACCATGTTGTGGCGCATTCAACTACAGCAAGCATCTGGGAATGCCAAGCCCATAGGTTCGAACCACTCATCATGGTTAATGTGATTTGTTCATTAAATTTATTATATTTTCAAATAGGCCAGAGAGACGGAAATAACAGTTTCAAATGAGATCGACAAACTTGATGTTCAAAAGTCATTGATTCAAGAATGGCGATCTGACCTACAAATGATTTGTAAGGAGTTAGAGTTAAACACTGGAACAACCTCGAAGAACATAAAATATTCTATCGAGGCAGTTGCAGACTCTATCAGGCATCGCAAAAATCTGATTGCCACTGATGCAGGTAGGCTTACTATTTCTTTGTTAACTCTGAAGCAATTTCTATTTAGCTCTTGTCTATAATTTCTATGTAGGTAAATGATGAGGAAATTTTTTTAACAACTTTAAAACTTTCAGCCAAAAAACTTTATTTGCAGCATCCAGTAAAATGCGCTCTTCCCTCCGGCACAGAAATGAGTGTGATAGGAAAAAGCTTCAAGGCTTCATAAAAATCTACAATAGTGAAAACTCTGAAATTCTCAGTGAAAAGGATGCAATAGAAGGTATCCTGCCATGGCACAATTTATTGCCTCATCATAGCCAAAATGGTATGTAACTACATCTCATTTTATCAGGGGTTACAATTCGGCCTTATCAAGATAACTAACATTTAGCATGCATAATGGATAAGCTTTACTTATTTTTGAAGTAAAATATCATCACTACTGTTTGTAAAATAGGTGCAGTATCATAATCCGTAGGTTTTTATCAGGTTGATACTGCACAATAAACTATGTATAGTATGTATAATGCAAGTACCTAAACTGTAATTACATTAAATTGAGTTGTAGTTTACTTGCAGTAAATATAAATTTCCTCTTTTATTAGTGTCCCTTGCTCAAAAAAAGAAGGCAGTAGAAGATGTGGAGCTTCAGAAGAGATCCAGAGAAGAGCAACAACACACTGTTCAAGAAATGCTGCATTATCTCGCATATTACAAGAATAAGAGAGAGATTTTAGCCGAACATACTGAAGAGTTGTTATGTGGAATTTTTCCTTCATATCTAAGCAAGGTAAGCTAACAGCCTAAATGTGTGTTGCAATTCAGTTCTTCATAAACATTTATCCAGCAGAATTTTATACTTGTCTTGCTATTTACAACTTTGACAGGTAGACAATTCCATGGTTTTCATATACTGTACTGGTGTGTTTTACATATATTTGAACTTTTACCGAAAACTTTATTTATTTATTCTAATTTCTTTAGTATTTTCAGGGAAATTTGTAAATGTCTTAAACCCCATTAAATAGTCTATATATTACAGGATCCTAACAAGTACACTATTGAAGAGAAGCACCTATCAACCAAAAATAAGAGTGGAATCTTGGCTCTTTTGAAGCAAGGGCAAAAGATGTGTTCTGACAAGCTGAGTGATGCAAAGCGTTTATTTGGATACCAGGAAGAGGATGTTGATGTTTCCGAGCCCTACCTGGAGCTTTGTGACAGTGAAGATGATGATGATGAAGATGAAGATTTACTACTAAACTCATGATACAAAAGTTAAGTATAATAAATTTTACCTGATTTCTCTTGCTAATTTCTCTTACTTAATTTCTCTAATTTCTAATTATCCTAGCCCTAAGATTACTACTGGCCTCCATTGCCTTGCCTGCACTTTGTTTCCCCCTTAACCATATCACTCATTCTTACAGGTGTGAGACAGAGAGGTACAAGATCATCCAAGAGGAACAACACCTGAAGCACCCAACATTTGGGTGTTTTAATTAATAAAAACGCCCTTCATGGCTTCACTCATCCTGGCTGGTTTAATTAAAAAAACCTAACCTAAACCTAATATATATACCTCTAGAGTCAAGGGAGTTAAGTTTTAGGCTGCACAATGAAACTGCTATTGACAATTTTATAACTGCTGCTGATAATGTCTGTCCTGTGACTTTTTTGTAAGCATAACCAAAAGGCTTAACAATCCCTTGCTTACAAAGGGAATACTTAAACCCATTAATAAAAAACATGACCTTGAGAAGAAGTATAGGTTAGGAATTGTCTCCAAAGAATTCTCATGCTCTTCAACAGGTCACTTGAACTCCAAACCTTTCCAGTTATCCTAAAAAAAGCGAGTTACCCCTGTACACAAATGTGGTGATCTCACAGATGTTAACAATTACAGACCTATATCAATCCTGCCTAACTTGTCAACATTTTTTGAAAAACTAATCTACAAGCAGTTTTACTCTTATCTAGCCAAACACCATATACTTAGTACTAGGCTGTACAAGAATATAACAACTCTTGTATATATCTCAAAAAAAAAAAAAAAAAAAAAAAAAGCACAAGACGAAGCTTGAAAAAGTTTAGTGGTATGCAAATAGGCTAGTCCCAGGACTAAGAGGCATGAGTTACGAGGACAGGCTGCGAGAAATGCAATTGATAGGGTACATAAAGATAAACTGTTTAACACGGGTGGTAGGCGAACAAGGGGACACAGGTGGAAACTTAGTACCCAAATGAACCACTAGGATGTTAGAAAGAACTTTTTCAGTGTCAGAGTAGTTAATAGATGGAATGCATTAGGCAGTGATGTGGTGGAGGCTGACTCCATACACAGTTTCAAATGCAGATATGATAGAGCCCAGTAGGCTCAGGAATCTGTACATCAGTTGATTGCCAGTTGAGAGGTGGGACCAAAGAGCCAGAGCTCAACCCCCCGCAACCACAACTAGGTGAGTATACACACACACACACACACGTATACACACACACACACAGACACAAACATACACACACTAATGCCTCTATTCACCTTGCAGTAAATAGGAACCTGAAAGTCAGGAAGCTGCTAAAGGCTGCATCTTGGGGATGTGTGAGTGTGTTAGATAAAAATATATGTTGTTTAGATATGATGGAGGAAAAGAGGCCGAGAGTCGGTACATTAGACAACCGACGCTTAGAAAGGCGGGGTCCAAGAGCTAACAGCTAAATCTTGGAAATAATAAATTAAAATATTTAATACACCCACATACATGTTTCACATTATTTTGGCTGAGGGCACACTGAGGGCTGATGGCCCCGTCGACGGGGCAGGAAGTCGGTGGTTGATCAAAGGCCTCCCACATCCTCCACATACCTGAGGATTATTCCGGCTTAATTTTAAACGGAAGTAATGTCTTGGCATTTACGGCTTCAGCGGGTGGGTGGGTCCGTGGGTTTATTACACTGTGAGTGAAAACAATCGCCTATTCTCTATTTTATATTGCGGCTTGTAGAGCTAGAAGCTGTTGCCTCTTGTGTGCGTTGCACAAGGGGATTAATATCTGGATTAATAGCTTTCAATATTTCCAGTATTTTTTAAGGTAACGCTTAAATACCGAAGATACTGCTATTGGACACCGCTTAATTGACAATGTCTCAACAACGCAGGCTAAAGATGTGCGTGGCTCCTGCTATTGCAATGATGCTCATTTGTTTTTCAATGATGGGCCTTAGTTGCCCCCTCTCTAACTTACCGTTCTAAATACCCCTTCTCCATCTTCCGCAAACATTTCCCCTCATACATCTCCCCCCTTTCCTCCTGTCCCCCTTGTCCATCTTTGTCCCCCTGTCCATCTTTGTCCCCTGTCCCTCACTTTGTCCCCTTGCCCACATTTTCTGTCCTCTGTCCCAGATCCCTTTCCCCCTCTCTGTCCCCCTGTCCCCCCTTTCCATCTCTCTGTCCCCCTGTCCCTCTCTATCCCATTGTCCCTGTCTCTGTCCCCCCTGTCTCTCTCTGTCCCCCTGTTCTTCTCTGTCCTCCTGTTCCTCTCTCTGTCCCCCTGTCACTCTCTGTCCCCCTGTTCCTCTATGTCCCCCTGTCCATCTCTCTGTCCCCTGTACCTCTCTGTCCCCCTGCCCACTCTTTCTGTCCGCTGTCCATCATCTGTCCCCCTCCCTTTCCTCCAGTCCCCCTATCCATCTCTGTCCCCTTGTCCCTGTCTCTCCTCTGTCCCCTCTCTCTTGGTCTCCTGCCCCCCTCTCCTCCCTCTGTCCCCCGGTCCCCCTCTCTGACCCTGTCCCTCTGTCTCTGTCTCTGTCCATGTCCCCCTCTCTGTCCCTGTCTCCCTCCCTGTCCCACTGCTCCCCCTCTGTTCCCCCGTCCCTCCTCTGGCCCTGTCCGTCTGTCCCTGTCCCTCTGTCTCTGCCTCTCCTCGTTTCTGACATTCTCTGTGTCAGCCTATCTCTCTGTCTCTTTCCTCGCTCTATCTCTGTCATTCTCTCACTGACTTTGCATATCCTTATCTATACGTCTCTGTGTCTAACATTCTCTCCCTGACTCTGTCTATATCTATTTCTCTGTCTCGATCTTCATCTCTTTCTCTCTCTCTCTCTCTCTCTCTCTCTCTCTCTCTCTCTCTCTCTCTCTCTCTCTCTCTCTCTCTCTCTCTCTCTCTCTCTCTCTCTCTCTCTCTCTCTCTCTCTCTCTCTCTCTCTCTCCTTACATACATACATACATACATACATACATACATACATACATACATACGTACATACATACATACATACATACATTTATTTAACACATGTGGTACACGCACAAGGGGACACAGGTGGTGGAGGCTGATTCCATACACAGTTTCAAGTGTATGGAAAGTGTATGTATTCAAGTGTATGTATTCAAGTGGCGGGACCAAAGAGCCAAAGTTCAACCCTTGCAACCACAACTAGGTTAGTACATACATACATACATAAGATATAAAACAGTGGAGGATTCCCAGGTAGAACAATCAACCACAATGCCCATTACCCCTTTACCCTGATGTCCTTAACTACACAACTATACAAGAGTCATTAACACGTGTAATGGCTGATCCCCCATCTTTCATTTTATCAGCTTAGTTCCTTTATTATGCCCCAATTACTCATCCCTTGAGCGGTAGTTAAACTGAACCCAAATTTAAAAAAAGTTCCTTGCTAAGCAAGCTACAGTCTTGATAAGTCAGATATATTGTTTGTTAACACATTTCTCAACAATGAACAGTCAGTTTTATCAAGCTAACATATCCTAACACAACGAGTGAGAGTATTAACTGGTATAATTATTTTATTAGACCAGTATATATTATTAGATTATACTGGTATAATTATATATATATATATATATATATATATATATATATATATATATATATATATATATATATATATATATATATATATATATATATATATATATATATATATGTATGTATGTATGTATGAGTGTGTGTGTACATGTGTATACAACATTAATAATTTTGTAACTAGCGTCAAACATTGTTATTTGCTTAGCTAAACGAACTTGAGGGTTCCGGTCCTGAACCGATTATGTGCCTCTGTAATCCTTTACACCACGGCCCACGGGATGGGTATGGGGTGCATAATAAAGAAAGCAATAGAAGAAATTGAAATTGCATAATACGGTTATTGACATTCAATAATAGTAAGATAAAGCAATGAGGACCAAATGGGAGACCAGTGATCAGTGTCTTGTATTCCCTGCAATACCTCAAATCCTACGTACCTCACTGACAGGCTCCAGTATGTTTCTGTGAATAATTCAATTTCTCCCACCCTACCCATCAACATTGGTGTTCCTCAGGGCAGCATACTTGGCATACTTGGGTATCCTTTGGAGGTGCTTATCCAGTTCTCACTTGAACACTATGAGGGGATTGCCAGTTATGCCATGCAGTTATGCAATGTATGAATCTATCTATAAGTCCACCAATCTTTGTAAAAATTTCTTGTATGGATGTACCTTACCTAAATAAACATTTATTTATTTATTATTTATATTTAGGATTCATCAACTGCCAAAGATATTCACATGTCAGTATAATTCTGGCGAGAGAGAGGTTTGGGAAAAGCCGTTATACCAACTAGTCAGCAATAAGGGTGATATTTGTGGGGCACAGGCACACTCGGCCTGGCCCATTAACCCCCAACTGACACTATAACTACTAGCTACTAGGTACATGAACATAATTACATAATTTACGTACATAATTTAAGGTACATAATTACTAGGTACATGAGGACTGGCCATTGTACTATATAGACCTGAAAAAGTGTAACTTAGCGACAACAAGAAAATATTGAATCACAAGACCAACGACGACCATTCCCTTACCCTGCCATAAACACTGAAATTTGACACCCTACCTCTGGAGCCACCCTGACCACAGGTCCACCAACTACATTTCCCTCCCTCCAACTCTGCCTCCACTTACATTGTACACCACGCAAGTGTGGACTAGTGTGTAAATCTTACTGATACCACACTTAACCTTTATTCTTTCTCAATGTGTTGTATAAAAGGATCTGATTATACCGTTTCATTTCTAACTCCTTTTCTTGGAAGAATGCCACATATGATCGTACACACACACTAGGTCTGTATAGGGTATAGGCAAGGTCTGACAAGGTATACTAGGTGAGTACTAGTTGAGTACTTACACACAAGATATTCTAGGTGAGACTAGGTGAGTATACACACACACGCAACATATACTAAGTTAGTACACCCAGAAACAAGATATACTAGGTGAATACACACATACAAGGTATACTAGGTGAGTACTAGTTGAGAACTTACACACAAGATATTCTAGGTGAGACTAGGTGAGTATACACACACACACGCAACATATACTAGGTTAGTACACCCAGAAACAAGATATACTAGGTGAATACACACATACAAGGTATACTAGGTGAGTACTAGTTGAGAACTTACACACAAGATATTCTAGGTGAGACTAGGTGAGTATACACACACACACGCAACATATACTAGGTTAGTACACCCAGAAACAAGATATACTAGGTGAATACACACATACAAGGTATACTAGGTGAGTACTAGTTGAGAACTTACACACAAGATATTCTAGGTGAGACTAGGTGAGTATACACACACACACGCAACATATACTAGGTTAGTACACCCAGAAACAAGATATACTAGGTGAATACACACATACAAGGTATACTAGGTGAGTACTAGTTGAGAACTTACACACAAGATATTCTAGGTGAGACTAGGTGAGTATACACACACACACGCAACATATACTAGGTTAGTACACCCAGAAACAAGATATACTAGGTGAATACCCTAACACCAACCTCCTACAGTACACAACACCAACCTCCCACAGTACACCTCCCACAGGTAACCCCAGCACCAACCTCCCACAGTACACAACACCAACCTCCCACAGTACACATCCCACAGGTAACCCCAGCACCAACCTCCCACAGTACACAACACCAACCTCCCACAGTACACAACACCAACCTCCCACAGGTAACCCCAACACCAACCTCCCACAGTACACCTCCCACAGGTAACCCCAGCACCAACCTCCCACAGTAACCCCAACACCAACCTCCCACAGTACACAACACCAACCTCCCACAGTACACATCCCACAGGTAACCCCAGCACCAACCTCCCACAGTACACCTCCCACAGGTAACCCCAACACCAACCTCCCACAGTACACAACACCAACCTCCCACAGTACACCTCCTACAGGTAACCCCAACACCAACCTCACACAGTACACCTCCCACAGTAACCCCAGCACCAACCTCCCACAGTAACCCCAACACCAACCTCCCACAGTACACAACACCAACCTCCCACAGGTAACCCCAGCACCAACCTCCCACAGTACACCTCCCACAGGTAACCCCAACACCAACCTCCCACAGTACACAACACCAACCTCCCACAGTACACCTCCCACAGGTAACCCCAGCACCAACCTCCCACAGTACACAACACCAACCTCCCACAGTACACAACACCAACCTCCCACAGTACACCTCCCACAGGTAACCCCAGCACCAACCTCCCACAGTACACAACACCAACCTCCCACAGTACACAACACCAACCTCCCACAGTACACATCCCACAGGTAACCCCAGCACCAACCTCCCACAGTACACAACACCAACCTCCCACAGTACACCTCCCACAGGTAACCCCAGCACCAACCTCCCACAGTACACCTCCTACAGGTAACCCCAACACCAACCTCACACAGTACACCTCCCACAGTAACCCCAGCACCAACCTCCCACAGGTACAAAATGAAGCCATGAGCATTCACAGAGCATTCTCTCTCTCAAATCATAATAGTACACTAATGGTTCCCTACACCACCCCTCAGGTGCAGCTGCAGCAGGCTTGGGTGACATGATGACTATGGGGTGCACAATAAACTAACACTCACAGAATGAGTATGGGCTGCACAATAAGCTACCTCTCACAAGATTAGTAATAAAGAAACATTAATTTTTTGGGTAGGGTGACTGAAACTCATCCTGGGGTAAAAATGTTTATTTAAATTTATTATAGTTAAATGAATTTAGTAAATTATTCCATATATTGTATTATAAGTGAATTGACACTAAACTATAAATGATACTAATAAGGTTTTAAAAATGAAAAACAGTAAAAATCCTTCATGTAAGATATGGAAGTTGAAAAGTAAATTAACTGTAAACTAAATTATAAACTGTAGACATAATATAAAGTATTATAAGTAAAATACCTATAAACTACCAAATAATGTGTAAGGAACCATTTCTATTGTTTGTCCTTTTTTACCTGTTTCCTCAGGTATTTTAAAATTCCCATTCCGTTGTTACTACACTGTTTTCCTGGTGTAGTTCCCTGTGGTTCAAATTTTACTACTTGTACTTCTTGCTGTTTCTGAAGGATTGCTAATGGTAGCCCTTGTTGCACCGGCGGAACTTTTTGTAAATGTTCCACCTGCGGAACTTTTTGTAATTGTTGAATTTCTTGCACCTGCGGTACCTTTTGGACTTTATGCACCTGCTGCACTTGTAGCTCGTCAGGATTTTTTTCCAGGTCATTATCGCTATCACCTTCTGATCCTAATGTAAGTTTATCTGCATCAAGCTTCCTTGTGCGTGCTGGAATAAAAAATAAAAATAAAAAATAAAAAATTTTGAAATGGAAGATCCTGTGTAACAAATTTAATCAGTTACTATGATCGAGCCGCAGAAATTTTACAGGAAAGATATGGTTGGGTTGACTGCATCTATCTGGACCTAAAAGAGGCATTCAATAGAATTCCACATAAGAGTTTGTTCTGGAAACTGGAACATATTGGAGGGGTGACAGGTAAGCTTCTAACATGGATTAAAAAATTTCAAACTGATAGAAAAATGAGGGCAGTAATCAGAGGCAATGTATTGGACTGGAGAAATGTCACGAGTGGAGTACCACAGGGTTTAGTTCTGGCATTCATGGATAAATAATAAATAAATTGTTCATGATTTTTTTAGACAAAAGCTAGAATATGCAGCAGTTGTATGGTGCCCATATCTTAAGAAGTACATGTACAAACTTGAAATGATACAAAGACGTCATGGGTGTCATAGGGGCACCAGCACACTGGTTTGCTAAAGGGCCCTTAATGCTGTCGAGACCTTATGGGCCCTTGGACCCATTACGTTAAGACATAGTGCTGTATTGGGCCACACACTTTTTGCCATATACATCAACGACAGAGATGATTGAATTGAAATTATATATATATATATATATATATATATATATATATGTCGTACCTAGTAGCCAGAACTCACTTCTCAGCCTACTATTCAAGGCCCGATTTGCCTAATAAGCCAAGTTTTCCTGAATTAATATATTTACTATATTTTTTTTCTTATGAAATGATAAAGCAACCCTTTTCTCTATGTATGAGGTCAATTTTTTTTATTGGAGTTAAAATTAACGTAGATATATGACCGAACCTAACCAACCCTACCTAACCTAACCTAACCTATATTTATAGGTAAGATTAGGTTAGGTAGCCAAAAAAAGCTAGGTTAGGTTAGGTTAGGTAGGTTAGGTAGACGAAAAAACATTAATTCATGAAAACTTGGCTTATTGGGCAAATCGGGCCTTGAATAGTAGGCTGAGAAGTGCGTTCTGGCTATTAGGTACGACATATATATATATATATATATATATATATATATATATATATATATATATATATATATATATATATATATATATATACATATATATATATATATATATATATATATATATATATATATATATATATGTCGTACCTAATAGCCAGAACGCACTTCTCAGCCAACTATGCATGGCCCAATTTGCATAATAAGCCAAGTTTTCATGAATTAATGTTTTTTCGACTACCTACCTAACCTAACCTAACCTAACTTTTTCTGCTACCTAACCTAACCTAACCGATAGAGATAGGTTAGGTTAGGTTAGGTAGGGTTGGTTAGGTTCGGTCATATATCTACGTTAATTTTAACTCCAATAAAAAAAATTGACCTCATACGTAATGAATTGGGTAGCTTTATCATTTCATAGGAAAAAAATTAGAAAAAATATATTAATTCAGGAAAACTTGGCTTATTAGGCAAATCGGGCCTTGAATAGTAGGCTGAGAAGTGCGTTCTGGCTATTAGGTACGACATATATATATATACATATGTATATATATATATATATACATATGTATATATATATATATATATATATGAGAGAAAATAATAGGTGGTGATATATTTATATATTATGTGAACTACTTACACAAAAAGAAGTTAGTGGTGAAGATCTTCTTGTCCTCTTCTTGTCGTGCTGGTCCTTTCTTGTAATAGATAACGATTGATTTATACCCACAGCCACGCAGATATGTTAGCTGAAAAGCAAATAATATTTAAACAATAACACTATCTGGGAAAATGCAACAAAATAAATGTTTGAAGCATAGCTGGGCATGTGCAATAGAACCCATAATAGAATCACAATACCAGAAATAAATATCTTTGATATCCCCAGAGTCAAAGTTATTCTGTGTAAATACTCTATGCAAATAAAGGGACCTTGTCTATGGAACTAACTTGCTAACAAATTTAAAAACTGTCCAACTTCTGCCATTTTAAAAAATAAAACCAAAAAGTACCTAAATTTTTTCTTGATAGTTTCCTAACTAGTGTATTAAACTCGCACTGTATCTTATGAAATCCAATGCCAGAATATATGTGCCTAAACCATACAACTTTTCCATTGTAATCATTGCTATCACCTTATATCATGATTGTTATATTGAATGCATATCTTACTATATTATACCTTGAAATATTCCTCAAATTATGCTACAATTTATATGTTGATAACCCTCAAATTTTACTTTAATGTACATAGTAATCTTTGTGATACTTTCTTACAATGTACCAGCCAATTTTTTCCATTTAAGCTTTAAATTGCCTATTTAAAATTATCTGTTAGATTAAGGACCTGCCCAAAACACTATGTGTGCTAGTGGCTTTACAAGAATGTAAAAACATCAATTCTATGTACTCTCATAATCCCAGTGTGCTATCTTGTATATAAATAAATAAACAAATAGTATGTAAGTACTATACAGCATTATTCATGTTGATTCTATACCTTATCAAGCAAGTTCAGCATAAGAAGAATACAAATGAATACAACAGATGTAGACAAACTTCAATACCTGATTTTCAATCCTTCGTAGAACCCGGCTTGCTGTATTTCGTTCTAAAGCCTTCTTGCCTTTAAGTAGAAAACGGGCTTCCTCTTCTTTCTTCATTAATTCTCTACTGTTTCGGAAGTCACACTGGCAGAACTTGCAAACATTGCTTCGGACATGCACACATTGTTTGCAGTTTGTGCATCTCCTCAAGAATTTTCCCTGAAGACCTGAAGGAAATAGTTTCTAATAAAATACTTATATTCAAATGACCTATGCTGCAAAAATTATAAGTTAAATTGTTGTTAAAATGTACTACAGTAATTAAATATATTATTTAAATTATGAAATAATCTACATTAACACTAGTGAGAGCAATGTTAAAAATTTTAGGACTGCATCTGGAAATAACTTTAATTTTGGATGTGATTAACCATGCTGTAACTCGTATAACAAAACTGAGAGGAGTTGAATCCAACAGCCTGATTGACCAGGCTGTTAATTTCAAGCGAATACTATATTATTGGAAGAAAAAAAAATTATATATATATATATATATATATATATATATATATGCGAACAAGCCTGAATGCTGCACTTCTGGGAGTATGGGTTCGAGTCACTTCTGGGGTGTGAGTTTTCAGTTATATATATATATATATATATATATATATATATATATATATATATATATATATATGTCGTACCTAATAGCCAGAACGCACTTCTCAGCCTACTATGCAAGGCCCGATTTGCCTAATACGCCAAGTTTTCATGAACTAATTGTTTTTCGACGACCTAACCTACCTAACCTAACCTAACCTAACTTTTTCGGCTACCTAACCTAACCTAACCTATAAAGATAGGCTAGGTTAGGTTAGGTAGGGTTGGTTAGGTTCTGTCATATATCTACGTTAATTTTAACTCCAATAAAAAAAAAATGACCTCATACATAATGAAGTGGGTAGCTTTATCATTTCATAAGAAAAAAATTAGAGAAAATATATTAATTCAGGAAAACTTGGCTCATTAGGCAAATCGGGCCTTGCATAGTAGGCTGAGAAGTGCGTTCTGGCTACTAGGTACGACATATATATATATATATATATATATATATATATATATATATATATATAATCAATATTGTAACTTTTTTTGTGTAATGACGTTTTCAAATAAAGTTAGATAAATATACACACATACCAAAAGAATAAGGGTGGTAGGAGAAGAAAATATGAAAGTGTTCAGTGAGGATCCACAAGGTCTTCTCTGAGTACTCTTTATTTTCTTCTCCGAGGCTATGGGTCCCTACACTTGCACCAGAGGTGGTACCCCTCATATATATATATATATATATATATATATATATATATATATATATATATATATATATATATATATATATATATATATATATATATATATGTCGTACCTAGTAGCCCGAACGCACTTCTCAGCCTACTATGCAAGGCCCGATTTGCCTAATAAGCCAAGTTTTTATGAATTAATTGTTTTTCGACTACCTAACCTACCTAAGCTAACCTAACCTAACTTTTTCGGCTACCTAACCTAACCTAACCTATAAATATAGGTTAGGTTAGGTTAGGTAGGGTTGGTTAGGTTCGGCCATATATCTACGTTAATTTTAACTCCAATAAAAAAAATTGACCTCATACATAATGAAATGGGTAGCTTTATCATTTCATCAGAAAACAAATTAGAGAAAATATACTGTCAGGAAAACTTGGCTTATTATGCAAATCGGGCCTTGCATAGTAAGCCGAGTACGACGTTCTGGCTACTAGGTACAACATATATATATATATATATATACATACATACATACATACATACATACATACATACATACATACATACATACATACATACATACATACACACATACATATATATATATATATATATATGACAGTGTCAGATTCAGTTTACTACAGTTTAGTAATTCCTTACCATTTGATGTACTAGGTAGATCCATGTTTGGTGAAGTTTTATAGCTGGAGCTGGAAGATCCTGTCGAGATGACTTCTTCAAAGAGAATAGCTTCAACACATTGTGTCTTGAGTCTTCCAGTACTTGGCCTACAGTTACCAGATCTGATTTACAGAAACTAGTGAACTATGGAGATAAGATTGTTAATAATATACTTTTTTTGAGATTCATATGACTTGCAGCTTAAAAACCAACCTTATTTTAAAATAGTACACTAAAGTACATAGCAAATTGCGAAATTCGTAGTTTTTTAACTACTTTAAAGCTAAATTCTCAAGCTTTGAAAATAAGCACAATTTGCTATTTTAAGCGGAATCTGGCAACTCTGATTTAGCATGTAAACATTGACTTGCATTCACAATGTAGTTATTTATTTTTCAACAATTTAAAACGAGTTATGAAAATACACACATTGGTACATTATTGCAAAGGCACTATACTATATATATATATATATAAATTGTTGCAAGTCGAGCAACAAATATTTTACATTGAACAACAAATGAGATTGGAAAAGCAGTATTGCCAAAATAGACCCCAGACACACCCTGTGGGTAGTAATGGACCCCCATACCGACCCTATGAGGGGTAGTGGACCCCATAATAACACTATGGGCGATAGTGGACACTATACAAACACTATGGGCGGTAGTTGACTTCATAGAGACCCTGTGGGCGGTAAGGGACCCCCTATCGACCCTGTGGGCGGCAGTGGACCCCCTATCGATCCTGTGGGCGGCAGTGGACCCCCTACCGACCCTGTGGGCGGCAGTGGACCCCTACCGAACGTGTGGGCGGCAGTGGACCCCCTACCGACCCTGTGGGCGGCAGTGGACCCCCTATCGATCCTGTGGGCGGTAGTGGACCCCCCCATATCGACCCTGTGGGCGGCAGTGGACCCCCTATCGATCCTGTGGGCGGCAGTGGACCCCCTACCGACCCAGTGGGTGGCAGTGGACCCCCTGCCGACCCTGTGGGCGGTAGTGGACCCCTACCGACCCTGTGGACGGTAGTTGACTTCATAGCGACCCAGTGGGCGGTAGTGGACCCCATACCGACCCTGTGGGTGGCGGTGGACTCCATACCGACTCTGTGGGCGGCAGTGAACCCTATATACTAATCCTGTGGGCGATACTGTACCCTATAGTCATCCTGTGGGGGCAATGGATGCCATACATATCCAGTGGGTGTTATTGTACCCCATACTTATTCTGTGGGTGGTTGGAGCCCCATACCCATCCTGTGGGTTATAGTGGACCCCATACTCATCCTGTGGGTGGTATTGGACCCCATACCTATCCTGTGGGTGGTTGTGAGCCCATACCCATCCTGTCGGTGGTAGTGGACGCAATACACATCCAGTGGATGGTATTGGATCCCATACCCTTCCTGTGGGTGGAAGTGATCCCCATACCATTCCTGTGGGTGGATGTGACCCCCATACTCATCCTGCGGGTGTTATTGGACCCCTTACCCACCTAACAGGTGGTAGTGGACCCTAATCCTATAGTTTCCAATAATCCACACCATACCATCCTGTTTGCAGTAGTTTACCCTATATACATTCCAACATAACATCGTTTTCTGTTAGCGTTCCTACAAAACATTCTTTAAAGATTTCTAAAGCACAAACTATAGTATATAATATTGATTGGTGAAGCACTTATTCTATGTAATAATTTATTGTGCTTATTATAATTTACTAAGAACAACTAATATTTCTCAAAACAAAACTACGAGCCTTCAATAGGATGTAGCTGATCTGTAATATTATAAGAGCATGGACAATAGTAGGTGAATTTCACAACCCATGTGGGACCTGAAAACTACAATTTTCGTTATAATTGAACCAATCACGACTATTCAGCTATCTACGTTGATGGACGAGTACTGTGAGACGTAAATTGGTACGTGAGGAAGAGTTTGAGCCTTGGTAAAAAAGTTAACTGGGAATATATCACATATGTACTAAATCACATTCCACATATTGACTTTAAGCACTAGTCATATATGTACTGTCTTGTGTGAGAACGGGTTGAAACATCCATCTATCTACTTATATAAATTTACCTTTAATCCCTGTTTCACCTGCACCACTCCCCCCTGTTTCTCCCTCTGCATCCCTGTTTCACCTGCACCACTCCCCCTGTTCCCCGATCCCCATCCCTGTTTCACCTGCACCACTCCCCCTGTTCCCCCATCCCCATCCCTGTTTCACCTGCACCACTCCCCCTGTTCCCCCATCCCCATCCCTGTTTCACCTGCACCACTCCCACTGTTCCTCCCTCTTCATCCCTGTTTCACCTGCACCACTCCCCTCTGTTTCTCCCTCTTCATCCCTGTTTCATCTGCACCACTCCCCCTGTTCCCCCCTCTTCCTCTCTGTTTCACCTGTACAGCACCCCCTGTTCCCCCCTCTTGCTCCCTGTTTCACCTGCACCACTCCCCCTGTTCCCTCTCTTCATTCCACCTCTAAATCCCGTATCCTCCCCCCCCCCCACCACCTTTGCCCCTTTTCCTTTAACTTAAATCAGGACCAATAAACTTCTTTATGTGTTTAATTTAGGTTTTTTCTAAGTACGAAAAAGTCTTCAGCCATCTCAAGCATTATTTTACAATTAACTTTAATTAAATTGGTAGGGGGGGGGGAGTGATAAGAATAATAATTATTCCTAAATCCTTTAGCTAAAGTCAACACTGACCAACCTATGCCCGTTCCCTACCCCAGACCATTCCCTCTACAAATACATGATTTAGTAATAATAAGCCCTAATAATATATTAATGAATAAATTTTAAAATAAATCTGTGGATGGCTGCAGCCTCCAGCATGTGGCCTTATTACATAGACATTCTCTTTATATATATATATATATATATATATATATATATATATATATATATATATATATATATATATATATATATATATATATATATTTATATCAATTTACATAAATAAATATTCACTAATATATTCCTTTAAAATTGACACAAGCGGATTAAGGCGTCCTGTACATACCAGTTGCATTGATCCTGGCAGTATGGGTTCGAGTCACTTCTGGCATGTGAGTTTTCAGTTGCATATAGTCCTGGGGACCATTAAGGCTTGTTCGCATGTATATATATATATATATATATATATATATATATATATATATATATATATATATATATATATATATTTAAAAAATCTGTCATATTTGTAAATTAAATAAAAAATATTTAATTATTAAATTTAATTTAATTTGTTTTATTAATATAATTATTTAATAATTTAATAAAATAATAATTTATTAAAACACACTAATTTGATTACTTATTTAATAAACTTAAATAATAAATAATAAATTAAATATTGATATATACTTGTGTGTCCAGGAGGCCATCTGTGTCCCCTCAGATGGTCTCCCTTATCACAGTTTGTGTCTATGGATGTGTGTCTGTGTGTGAGTGTGTATATCCCTGTGAGTATCCGGGCGAGTGTGTGTGAGTGTGAGTGTCCCTGTGAGTGTCCGGGTGCGTGTGTGTCCGGTTATACCTGTGGGTCCAGGAGGCCATCTGTGTCCCCTCAGATGGTCTCCCTTATCACAGTCTATGGGTATGTGTGAGTGTGAGTGCCCCTGTGAGTGTTCGGGTGAGGGTGTGTGTGAGTGTCCGGGTTTATGTGAGGTTTGGTTCCAGGGAAACATCCTTCCCCCCCCCCCCCCTTCCTTCTCCTCCCTTATTCCCACCGTGGGTTCGAATCCCAGGTGATTAGACCTGCTCTAGGTCCATGGATCCAAGGTATCCATCCGTGGGCCCAACGGATTTCACCCCTTCCCCACTTTCCAAGGGCCAGGCCAATTCCAGCTATCCAGGGAACCTGTCGAAACAGAGGCAGCTGCAGGAGGGGACACACAAATATTTGTGCCCTGCAGTTACACACCCGTTCCGACAGACTCGATCGCAATCTATCCAGATGAGAACACGTTCTCTTCCGACTAGACCACGCTGGAGTCGCTGTATGTCTCAAATTTGGTTCTTTTATTTATAGTTAGTATTTTTGGTGAATTAATTGATTTGTTTTAATTTTTTATTGACTTAGGTACAACGATTTGGGGAGTTGGGGGGGGGGGAGGAGGAGGGGGGGGGTTGTGTGGGTAATGGATTGTCGAGATCGTGGTTGGTTAGTATTTATCTAGTTGTGTTCACCTAATTGTGCTTGCGAGGGTTGACCTCTACTCTTTCGGTCCGCCTCTCAACTGTCAATCAATCAATTATTACTAACTAATAAAAAACATTCCACACACACACACCCAGGAAGCAGCCCGTAGCAGCTGTCTAACGCCCAGGTACATATTTACTGCTAGGTAACAGGGGCATCAGAATGATAGAAACTCTGCTGATTTCCGTTTGTTCCATCACCGGGGGATCGAATGAGCTACGATTACGAGTCGAGAGCGACGTCCACTCAGCTATAAAGACCCCTAGTTTGTGAATTGGTGCAAAAGATAATTTGGGAGAGGTTAAGGAAAAGGAATGATGTTTGGTGGCTTTGAAAGCTTTGGATGGGAGGGGGGTTGGCAGTTATGAATTAAAATTGTTAATTTTTTAAGATAGGATATATATGCAAAAGACGTTTCGAGATATAGTAAGAAAAGTGTTTCTGACTGAGGTTAGGTACTGTGTGATTGACTTGTATGTTAGGAAAAAGAGTACTTATTAGAAACTAAAATGATAATTTGAAATGTTTCTTAGCAAATAGTTGCAAATTATTGTTTGAAAAGCCTATGGTTCCCCTTCCCTACACAAACACACGTGAGCACAATTAGTCCACAGGATTCAGAGAGAGTGAGAGTGAACAGCGAAATAGTAACAAAAAATGTGACAATGAGGGGAAACTATGTCATTCAAACGTTAACCATATAAATTACAGTAACACTAACCGAGCGTCCACATACATATTCCAATCAATTTACATAAATAAACATTCACTAATATATTCCTTTAAAATGGACACACGCAGATAGTTGCAGTACACATGTCAGTTCAATTACTGGTACACATAAACACTCATAGCTGGACGTGTCTGTCCATCTTGACAATAGTAGACATGTAACAAAAAATGTGACAATAATGGGAAACTATGTCATTCAAACGTATAAATGTTAACCATATTAATTACAGTAACACTAATCGCGCGCACACGTACATATGTCAATCAATTTACATAAATACACATTCACTAATGTGTACCTTTAAAATGGACACATACAGATAATTACCGTACACATGTCAGTTCAATTACAGGTACACATACACACACATAGCTTCACGTGTCTGTCGGTCTTGACAATAGTACACATGGATACGCACACAAACAGTCCATTATCAATTAATGTGTGTGTGTGTGTATTTATTTTCTCCTTGTATTTACTATATGTATCTGCAGAATCGAGTTATTAGCTCTTGGACCCCGCCTATCAAATATATGTATTTTTCCTTTTTTTATATCTACTACATCTATTTCTCTCTAACACACACACACACACACACACACACAAACTGGAGGCCTACCGTCTAAACGGAGAGAGTTCGTTGGTTATAACCCTAATGGTCCCATATCGAATCTCAGTTGATGCAATAGCAAATCGACCGATATTCTTTAACCTGATTTGCCTGTTCACCGGCTCCCCTCCGACCGGGGAGCCAGTCGGCCAAGCGGACAGCACACTGGACACTGGACTTGTGATCCTGTGGTCCCGGGTTCGATTCCGGGCGCCGCCGAGAAACAATGGGCAGAGTTTCTTTCACCCTGTGCCCCTGTTACCTTGCAGTAAAACAGGTACCTGGGTGTTAGTCAGCTGTCACGGGCTGCTTCCTGGTGGTGGAGGCCTGGTCGAGGACCGAACCGCGGGGACACTAAAGCCCCGAAATCATCTCAAGAAGAACCTCAAGAGATAACCACAAATGAATCCATCAATGGATCCACCTATCTATCTACTTATATCTGTCAATCCATCAATTTATCTTCAATTAAACCAACCATTTATCATTATATACATTTATATTCCATTTATCCGAGCATCAACTCTTCTGTCTATCCATCCATCTACTCATATGTCTTTCCATCCATCAGATAGACGGATGCATCTATGCATCCGTCTATCCGTCAATGTATATATTTAGCAATCAATGTAAACATCCATCTATCTACTTATATAAATTTACCTTTAATCCCTGTTTCACCTGCACCACTCCCCCCTGTTTCTCCCTCTGCATCCCTGTTTCACCTGCACCACTCCCCCTGTTCCCCGATCCCCATCCCTGTTTCACCTGCACCACTCCCCCTGTTCCCCCATCTCCATCCCTGTTTCACCTGCACCACTCCCCCTGTTCCCCCATCCCCATCCCTGTTTCACCTGCACCACTCCCACTGTTCCTCCCTCTTCATCCCTGTTTCACCTGCACCACTCCCCTCTGTTTCTCCCTCTTCATCCCTGTTTCATCTGCACCACTCCCCCTGTTCCCCCCTCTTCCTCTCTGTTTCACCTGTACAGCACCCCCTGTTCCCCCCTCTTGCTCCCTGTTTCACCTGCACCACTCCCCCTGTTCCCTCTCTTCATTCCACCTCTAAATCCCGTATCCTCCCCCCCCCCCCACCACCTTTGCCCCTTTTCCTTTAACTTAAATCAGGACCAATAAACTTCTTTATGTGTTTAATTTAGGTTTTTTCTAAGTACGAAAAAGTCTTCAGCCATCTCAAGCATTATTTTACAATTAACTTTAATTAAATTGGTAGGGGGGGGGGAGTGATAAGAATAATAATTATTCCTAAATCCTTTAGCTAAAGTCAACACTGACCAACCTATGCCCGTTCCCTACCCCAGACCATTCCCTCTACAAATACATGATTTAGTAATAATAAGCCCTAATAATATATTAATGAATAAATTTTAAAATAAATCTGTGGATGGCTGCAGCCTCCAGAATGTGGCCTTATTACATAGACATTCTCTTTATATATATATATATATATATATATATATATATATATATATATATATATATATATATATATATATATATATATATATATATATATATATATATATATATATATATATATATATATTTATATCAATTTACATAAATAAATATTCACTAATATATTCCTTTAAAATTGACACAAGCGGATTAAGGCGTCCTGTACATACCAGTTGCATTGATCCTGGCAGTATGGGTTCGAGTCACTTCTGGCATGTGAGTTTTCAGTTGCATATAGTCCTGGGGACCATTAAGGCTTGTTCGCATGTATATATATATATATATATATATATATATATATATATATATATATATATATATATATATATATATATATATATATATATTTAAAAAATCTGTCATATTTGTAAATTAAATAAAAAATATTTAATTATTAAATTTAATTTAATTTGTTTTATTAATATAATTATTTAATAATTTAATAAAATAATAATTTATTAAAACACACTAATTTGATTACTTATTTAATAAACTTAAATAATAAATAATAAATTAAATATTGATATATACTTGTGTGTCCAGGAGGCCATCTGTGTCCCCTCAGATGGTCTCCCTTATCACAGTTTGTGTCTATGGATGTGTGTCTGTGTGTGAGTGTGTATATCCCTGTGAGTATCCGGGCGAGTGTGTGTGAGTGTGAGTGTCCCTGTGAGTGTCCGGGTGCGTGTGTGTCCGGTTATACCTGTGGGTCCAGGAGGCCATCTGTGTCCCCTCAGATGGTCTCCCTTATCACAGTCTATGGGTATGTGTGAGTGTGAGTGCCCCTGTGAGTGTTCGGGTGAGGGTGTGTGTGAGTGTCCGGGTTTATGTGAGGTTTGGTTCCAGGGAAACATCCTCCCCCCCCCCCTTCCTTCTCCTCCCTTATTCCCACCGTGGGTTCGAATCCCAGGTGATTAGACCTGCTCTAGGTCCATGGATCCAAGGTATCCATCCGTGGGCCCAACGGATTTCACCCCTTCCCCACTTTCCAAGGGCCAGGCCAATTCCAGCTATCCAGGGAACCTGTCGAAACAGAGGCAGCTGCAGGAGGGGACACACAAATATTTGTGCCCTGCAGTTACACACCCGTTCCGACAGACTCGATCGCAATCTATCCAGATGAGAACACGTTCTCTTCCGACTAGACCACGCTGGAGTCGCTGTATGTCTCAAATTTGGTTCTTTTATTTATAGTTAGTATTTTTGGTGAATTAATTGATTTGTTTTAATTTTTTATTGACTTAGGTACAACGATTTGGGGAGTTGGGGGGGGGGGAGGAGGAGGGGGGGGGGTTGTGTGTGTAATGGATTGTCGAGATCGTGGTTGGTTAGTATTTATCTAGTTGTGTTCACCTAGTTGTGCTTGCGAGGGTTGACCTCTACTCTTTCGGTCCGCCTCTCAACTGTCAATCAATCAATTATTACTAACTAATAAAAAACATTCCACACACACACACCCAGGAAGCAGCCCGTAGCAGCTGTCTAACGCCCAGGTACATATTTACTGCTAGGTAACAGGGGCATCAGAATGATAGAAACTCTGCTGATTTCCGTTTGTTCCATCACCGGGGGATCGAATGAGCTACGATTACGAGTCGAGAGCGACGTCCACTCAGCTATAAAGACCCCTAGTTTGTGAATTGGTGCAAAAGATAATTTGGGAGAGGTTAAGGAAAAGGAATGATGTTTGGTGGCTTTGAAAGCTTTGGATGGGAGGGGGGTTGGCAGTTATGAATTAAAATTGTTAATTTTTTAAGATAGGATATATATGCAAAAGACGTTTCGAGATATAGTAAGAAAAGTGTTTCTGACTGAGGTTAGGTACTGTGTGATTGACTTGTATGTTAGGAAAAAGAGTACTTATTAGAAACTAAAATGATAATTTGAAATGTTTCTTAGCAAATAGTTGCAAATTATTGTTTGAAAAGCCTATGGTTCCCCTTCCCTACACAAACACACGTGAGCACAATTAGTCCACAGGATTCAGAGAGAGTGAGAGTGAACAGCGAAATAGTAACAAAAAATGTGACAATGAGGGGAAACTATGTCATTCAAACGTTAACCATATAAATTACAGTAACACTAACCGAGCGTCCACATACATATTCCAATCAATTTACATAAATAAACATTCACTAATATATTCCTTTAAAATGGACACACGCAGATAGTTGCAGTACACATGTCAGTTCAATTACTGGTACACATAAACACTCATAGCTGGACGTGTCTGTCCATCTTGACAATAGTAGACATGTAACAAAAAATGTGACAATAATGGGAAACTATGTCATTCAAACGTATAAATGTTAACCATATTAATTACAGTAACACTAATCGCGCGCACACGTACATATGTCAATCAATTTACATAAATACACATTCACTAATGTGTACCTTTAAAATGGACACATACAGATAATTACCGTACACATGTCAGTTCAATTACAGGTACACATACACACACATAGCTTCACGTGTCTGTCGGTCTTGACAATAGTACACATGGATACGCACACAAACAGTCCATTATCAATTAATGTGTGTGTGTGTGTATTTATTTTCTCCTTGTATTTACTATATGTATCTGCAGAATCGAGTTATTAGCTCTTGGACCCCGCCTATCAAATATATGTATTTTTCCTTTTTTTATATCTACTACATCTATTTCTCTCTAACACACACACACACACACACACACACAAACTGGAGGCCTACCGTCTAAACGGAGAGAGTTCGTTGGTTATAACCCTAATGGTCCCATATCGAATCTCAGTTGATGCAATAGCAAATCGACCGATATTCTTTAACCTGATTTGCCTGTTCACCGGCTCCCCTCCGACCGGGGAGCCAGTCGGCCAAGCGGACAGCACACTGGACACTGGACTTGTGATCCTGTGGTCCCGGGTTCGATTCCGGGCGCCGCCGAGAAACAATGGGCAGAGTTTCTTTCACCCTGTGCCCCTGTTACCTTGCAGTAAAACAGGTACCTGGGTGTTAGTCAGCTGTCACGGGCTGCTTCCTGGTGGTGGAGGCCTGGTCGAGGACCGAACCGCGGGGACACTAAAGCCCCGAAATCATCTCAAGAAGAACCTCAAGAGATAACCACAAATGAATCCATCAATGGATCCACCTATCTATCTACTTATATCTGTCAATCCATCAATTTATCTTCAATTAAACCAACCATTTATCATTATATACATTTATATTCCATTTATCCGAGCATCAACTCTTCTGTCTATCCATCCATCTACTCATATGTCTTTCCATCCATCAGATAGACGGATGCATCTATGCATCCGTCTATCCGTCAATGTATATATTTAGCAATCAATGTAAACATCCATCTATCTACTTATATAAATTTACCTTTAATCCCTGTTTCACCTGCACCACTCCCCCCTGTTTCTCCCTCTGCATCCCTGTTTCACCTGCACCACTCCCCCTGTTCCCCGATCCCCATCCCTGTTTCACCTGCACCACTCCCCCTGTTCCCCCATCCCCATCCCTGTTTCACCTGCACCACTCCCCCTGTTCCCCCATCCCCATCCCTGTTTCACCTGCACCACTCCCACTGTTCCTCCCTCTTCATCCCTGTTTCACCTGCACCACTCCCCTCTGTTTCTCCCTCTTCATCCCTGTTTCATCTGCACCACTCCCCCTGTTCCCCCCTCTTCCTCTCTGTTTCACCTGTACAGCACCCCCTGTTCCCCCCTCTTGCTCCCTGTTTCACCTGCACCACTCCCCCTGTTCCCTCTCTTCATTCCACCTCTAAATCCCGTATCCTCCCCCCCCCCCACCACCTTTGCCCCTTTTCCTTTAACTTAAATCAGGACCAATAAACTTCTTTATGTGTTTAATTTAGGTTTTTTCTAAGTACGAAAAAGTCTTCAGCCATCTCAAGCATTATTTTACAATTAACTTTAATTAAATTGGTAGGGGGGGGGGAGTGATAAGAATAATAATTATTCCTAAATCCTTTAGCTAAAGTCAACACTGACCAACCTATGCCCGTTCCCTACCCCAGACCATTCCCTCTACAAATACATGATTTAGTAATAATAAGCCCTAATAATATATTAATGAATAAATTTTAAAATAAATCTGTGGATGGCTGCAGCCTCCAGAATGTGGCCTTATTACATAGACATTCTCTTTATATATATATATATATATATATATATATATATATATATATATATATATATATATATATATATATATATATATATATATATATATATTTATATCAATTTACATAAATAAATATTCACTAATATATTCCTTTAAAATTGACACAAGCGGATTAAGGCGTCCTGTACATACCAGTTGCATTGATCCTGGCAGTATGGGTTCGAGTCACTTCTGGCATGTGAGTTTTCAGTTGCATATAGTCCTGGGGACCATTAAGGCTTGTTCGCATGTATATATATATATATATATATATATATATATATATATATATATATATATATATATATATATATATATATATATATATATATATATATATATTTAAAAAATCTGTCATATTTGTAAATTAAATAAAAAATATTTAATTATTAAATTTAATTTAATTTGTTTTATTAATATAATTATTTAATAATTTAATAAAATAATAATTTATTAAAACACACTAATTTGATTACTTATTTAATAAACTTAAATAATAAATAATAAATTAAATATTGATATATACTTGTGTGTCCAGGAGGCCATCTGTGTCCCCTCAGATGGTCTCCCTTATCACAGTTTGTGTCTATGGATGTGTGTCTGTGTGTGAGTGTGTATATCCCTGTGAGTATCCGGGCGAGTGTGTGTGAGTGTGAGTGTCCCTGTGAGTGTCCGGGTGCGTGTGTGTCCGGTTATACCTGTGGGTCCAGGAGGCCATCTGTGTCCCCTCAGATGGTCTCCCTTATCACAGTCTATGGGTATGTGTGAGTGTGAGTGCCCCTGTGAGTGTTCGGGTGAGGGTGTGTGTGAGTGTCCGGGTTTATGTGAGGTTTGGTTCCAGGGAAACATCCTCCCCCCCCCCCTTCCTTCTCCTCCCTTATTCCCACCGTGGGTTCGAATCCCAGGTGATTAGACCTGCTCTAGGTCCATGGATCCAAGGTATCCATCCGTGGGCCCAACGGATTTCACCCCTTCCCCACTTTCCAAGGGCCAGGCCAATTCCAGCTATCCAGGGAACCTGTCGAAACAGAGGCAGCTGCAGGAGGGGACACACAAATATTTGTGCCCTGCAGTTACACACCCGTTCCGACAGACTCGATCGCAATCTATCCAGATGAGAACACGTTCTCTTCCGACTAGACCACGCTGGAGTCGCTGTATGTCTCAAATTTGGTTCTTTTATTTATAGTTAGTATTTTTGGTGAATTAATTGATTTGTTTTAATTTTTTATTGACTTAGGTACAACGATTTGGGGAGTTGGGGGGGGGGGAGGAGGAGGGGGGGGGGTTGTGTGTGTAATGGATTGTCGAGATCGTGGTTGGTTAGTATTTATCTAGTTGTGTTCACCTAGTTGTGCTTGCGAGGGTTGACCTCTACTCTTTCGGTCCGCCTCTCAACTGTCAATCAATCAATTATTACTAACTAATAAAAAACATTCCACACACACACACCCAGGAAGCAGCCCGTAGCAGCTGTCTAACGCCCAGGTACATATTTACTGCTAGGTAACAGGGGCATCAGAATGATAGAAACTCTGCTGATTTCCGTTTGTTCCATCACCGGGGGATCGAATGAGCTACGATTACGAGTCGAGAGCGACGTCCACTCAGCTATAAAGACCCCTAGTTTGTGAATTGGTGCAAAAGATAATTTGGGAGAGGTTAAGGAAAAGGAATGATGTTTGGTGGCTTTGAAAGCTTTGGATGGGAGGGGGGTTGGCAGTTATGAATTAAAATTGTTAATTTTTTAAGATAGGATATATATGCAAAAGACGTTTCGAGATATAGTAAGAAAAGTGTTTCTGACTGAGGTTAGGTACTGTGTGATTGACTTGTATGTTAGGAAAAAGAGTACTTATTAGAAACTAAAATGATAATTTGAAATGTTTCTTAGCAAATAGTTGCAAATTATTGTTTGAAAAGCCTATGGTTCCCCTTCCCTACACAAACACACGTGAGCACAATTAGTCCACAGGATTCAGAGAGAGTGAGAGTGAACAGCGAAATAGTAACAAAAAATGTGACAATGAGGGGAAACTATGTCATTCAAACGTTAACCATATAAATTACAGTAACACTAACCGAGCGTCCACATACATATTCCAATCAATTTACATAAATAAACATTCACTAATATATTCCTTTAAAATGGACACACGCAGATAGTTGCAGTACACATGTCAGTTCAATTACTGGTACACATAAACACTCATAGCTGGACGTGTCTGTCCATCTTGACAATAGTAGACATGTAACAAAAAATGTGACAATAATGGGAAACTATGTCATTCAAACGTATAAATGTTAACCATATTAATTACAGTAACACTAATCGCGCGCACACGTACATATGTCAATCAATTTACATAAATACACATTCACTAATGTGTACCTTTAAAATGGACACATACAGATAATTACCGTACACATGTCAGTTCAATTACAGGTACACATACACACACATAGCTTCACGTGTCTGTCGGTCTTGACAATAGTACACATGGATACGCACACAAACAGTCCATTATCAATTAATGTGTGTGTGTGTGTGTATTTATTTTCTCCTTGTATTTACTATATGTATCTGCAGAATCGAGTTATTAGCTCTTGGACCCCGCCTATCAAATATATGTATTTTTCCTTTTTTTATATCTACTACATCTATTTCTCTCTAACACACACACACACACACACACACAAACTGGAGGCCTACCGTCTAAACGGAGAGAGTTCGTTGGTTATAACCCTAATGGTCCCATATCGAATCTCAGTTGATGCAATAGCAAATCGACCGATATTCTTTAACCTGATTTTCCTGTTCACCGGCTCCCCTCCGACCGGGGAGCCAGTCGGCCAAGCGGACAGCACACTGGACACTGGACTTGTGATCCTGTGGTCCCGGGTTCGATTCCGGGCGCCGCCGAGAAACAATGGGCAGAGTTTCTTTCACCCTGTGCCCCTGTTACCTTGCAGTAAAACAGGTACCTGGGTGTTAGTCAGCTGTCACGGGCTGCTTCCTGGTGGTGGAGGCCTGGTCGAGGACCGAACCGCGGGGACACTAAAGCCCCGAAATCATCTCAAGAAGAACCTCAAGAGATAACCACAAATGAATCCATCAATGGATCCACCTATCTATCTACTTATATCTGTCAATCCATCAATTTATCTTCAATTAAACCAACCATTTATCATTATATACATTTATATTCCATTTATCCGAGCATCAACTCTTCTGTCTATCCATCCATCTACTCATATGTCTTTCCATCCATCAGATAGACGGATGCATCTATGCATCCGTCTATCCGTCAATGTATATATTTAGCAATCAATGTAAACATCCATCTATCTACTTATATAAATTTACCTTTAATCCCTGTTTCACCTGCACCACTCCCCCCTGTTTCTCCCTCTGCATCCCTGTTTCACCTGCACCACTCCCCCTGTTCCCCGATCCCCATCCCTGTTTCACCTGCACCACTCCCCCTGTTCCCCCATCCCCATCCCTGTTTCACCTGCACCACTCCCCCTGTTCCCCCATCCCCATCCCTGTTTCACCTGCACCACTCCCACTGTTCCTCCCTCTTCATCCCTGTTTCACCTGCACCACTCCCCTCTGTTTCTCCCTCTTCATCCCTGTTTCATCTGCACCACTCCCCCTGTTCCCCCCTCTTCCTCTCTGTTTCACCTGTACAGCACCCCCTGTTCCCCCCTCTTGCTCCCTGTTTCACCTGCACCACTCCCCCTGTTCCCTCTCTTCATTCCACCTCTAAATCCCGTATCCTCCCCCCCCCCCCACCACCTTTGCCCCTTTTCCTTTAACTTAAATCAGGACCAATAAACTTCTTTATGTGTTTAATTTAGGTTTTTTCTAAGTACGAAAAAGTCTTCAGCCATCTCAAGCATTATTTTACAATTAACTTTAATTAAATTGGTAGGGGGGGGGGAGTGATAAGAATAATAATTATTCCTAAATCCTTTAGCTAAAGTCAACACTGACCAACCTATGCCCGTTCCCTACCCCAGACCATTCCCTCTACAAATACATGATTTAGTAATAATAAGCCCTAATAATATATTAATGAATAAATTTTAAAATAAATCTGTGGATGGCTGCAGCCTCCAGAATGTGGCCTTATTACATAGACATTCTCTTTATATATATATATATATATATATATATATATATATATATATATATATATATATATATATATATATATATATATATATATATATTTATATCAATTTACATAAATAAATATTCACTAATATATTCCTTTAAAATTGACACAAGCGGATTAAGGCGTCCTGTACATACCAGTTGCATTGATCCTGGCAGTATGGGTTCGAGTCACTTCTGGCATGTGAGTTTTCAGTTGCATATAGTCCTGGGGACCATTAAGGCTTGTTCGCATGTATATATATATATATATATATATATATATATATATAATATATATATATATATATATATATATATATATATATATATATATATTTAAAAAATCTGTCATATTTGTAAATTAAATAAAAAATATTTAATTATTAAATTTAATTTAATTTGTTTTATTAATATAATTATTTAATAATTTAATAAAATAATAATTTATTAAAACACACTAATTTGATTACTTATTTAATAAACTTAAATAATAAATAATAAATTAAATATTGATATATACTTGTGTGTCCAGGAGGCCATCTGTGTCCCCTCAGATGGTCTCCCTTATCACAGTTTGTGTCTATGGATGTGTGTCTGTGTGTGAGTGTGTATATCCCTGTGAGTATCCGGGCGAGTGTGTGTGAGTGTGAGTGTCCCTGTGAGTGTCCGGGTGCGTGTGTGTCCGGTTATACCTGTGGGTCCAGGAGGCCATCTGTGTCCCCTCAGATGGTCTCCCTTATCACAGTCTATGGGTATGTGTGAGTGTGAGTGCCCCTGTGAGTGTTCGGGTGAGGTGTGTGTGAGTGTCCGGGTTTATGTGAGGTTTGGTTCCAGGGAAACATCCTCCCCCCCCCCTTCCTTCTCCTCCCTTATTCCCACCGTGGGTTCGAATCCCAGGTGATTAGACCTGCTCTAGGTCCATGGATCCAAGGTATCCATCCGTGGGCCCAACGGATTTCACCCCTTCCCCACTTTCCAAGGGCCAGGCCAATTCCAGCTATCCAGGGAACCTGTCGAAACAGAGGCAGCTGCAGGAGGGGACACACAAATATTTGTGCCCTGCAGTTACACACCCGTTCCGACAGACTCGATCGCAATCTATCCAGATGAGAACACGTTCTCTTCCGACTAGACCACGCTGGAGTCGCTGTATGTCTCAAATTTGGTTCTTTTATTTATAGTTAGTATTTTTGGTGAATTAATTGATTTGTTTTAATTTTTATTGACTTAGGTACAACGATTTGGGGAGTTGGGGGGGGGGGGGGAGGAGGAGGGGGGGGGGGTTGTGTGTGTAATGGATTGTCGAGATCGTGGTTGGTTAGTATTTATCTAGTTGTGTTCACCTAGTTGTGCTTGCGAGGGTTGACCTCTACTCTTTCGGTCCGCCTCTCAACTGTCAATCAATCAATTATTACTAACTAATAAAAAACATTCCACACACACACACCCAGGAAGCAGCCCGTAGCAGCTGTCTAACGCCCAGGTACATATTTACTGCTAGGTAACAGGGGCATCAGAATGATAGAAACTCTGCTGATTTCCGTTTGTTCCATCACCGGGGGATCGAATGAGCTACGATTACGAGTCGAGAGCGACGTCCACTCAGCTATAAAGACCCCTAGTTTGTGAATTGGTGCAAAAGATAATTTGGGAGAGGTTAAGGAAAAGGAATGATGTTTGGTGGCTTTGAAAGCTTTGGATGGGAGGGGGGTTGGCAGTTATGAATTAAAATTGTTAATTTTTTAAGATAGGATATATATGCAAAAGACGTTTCGAGATATAGTAAGAAAAGTGTTTCTGACTGAGGTTAGGTACTGTGTGATTGACTTGTATGTTAGGAAAAGAGTACTTATTAGAAACTAAAATGATAATTTGAAATGTTTCTTAGCAAATAGTTGCAAATTATTGTTTGAAAAGCCTATGGTTCCCCTTCCCTACACAAACACACGTGAGCACAATTAGTCCACAGGATTCAGAGAGAGTGAGAGTGAACAGCGAAATAGTAACAAAAAATGTGACAATGAGGGGAAACTATGTCATTCAAACGTTAACCATATAAATTACAGTAACACTAACCGAGCGTCCACATACATATTCCAATCAATTTACATAAATAAACATTCACTAATATATTCCTTTAAAATGGACACACGCAGATAGTTGCAGTACACATGTCAGTTCAATTACTGGTACACATAAACACTCATAGCTGGACGTGTCTGTCCATCTTGACAATAGTAGACATGTAACAAAAAATGTGACAATAATGGGAAACTATGTCATTCAAACGTATAAATGTTAACCATATTAATTACAGTAACACTAATCGCGCGCACACGTACATATGTCAATCAATTTACATAAATACACATTCACTAATGTGTACCTTTAAAATGGACACATACAGATAATTACCGTACACATGTCAGTTCAATTACAGGTACACATACACACACATAGCTTCACGTGTCTGTCGGTCTTGACAATAGTACACATGGATACGCACACAAACAGTCCATTATCAATTAATGTGTGTGTGTGTGTGTATTTATTTTCTCCTGTATTTACTATATGTATCTGCAGAATCGAGTTATTAGCTCTTGGACCCCGCCTATCAAATATATGTATTTTCCTTTTTTTATATCTACTACATCTATTTCTCTCTAACACACACACACACACACACACACACAAACTGGAGGCCTACCGTCTAAACGGAGAGAGTTCGTTGGTTATAACCCTAATGGTCCCATATCGAATCTCAGTTGATGCAATAGCAAATCGACCGATATTCTTTAACCTGATTTTCCTGTTCACCGGCTCCCCTCCGACCGGGGAGCCAGTCGGCCAAGCGGACAGCACACTGGACACTGGACTTGTGATCCTGTGGTCCCGGGTTCGATTCCGGGCGCCGCCGAGAAACAATGGGCAGAGTTTCTTTCACCCTGTGCCCCTGTTACCTTGCAGTAAAACAGGTACCTGGGTGTTAGTCAGCTGTCACGGGCTGCTTCCTGGTGGTGGAGGCCTGGTCGAGGACCGAACCGCGGGGACACTAAAGCCCCGAAATCATCTCAAGAAGAACCTCAAGAGATAACCACAAATGAATCCATCAATGGATCCACCTATCTATCTACTTATATCTGTCAATCCATCAATTTATCTTCAATTAAACCAACCATTTATCATTATATACATTTATATTCCATTTATCCGAGCATCAACTCTTCTGTCTATCCATCCATCTACTCATATGTCCTTTCCATCCATCAGATAGACGGATGCATCTATGCATCCGTCTATCCGTCAATGTATATATTTAGCAATCAATGTAAACATCCATCTATCTACTTATATAAATTTACCTTTAATC
>NW_027190154.1:0-27500 GCF_040958095.1 Procambarus clarkii
TTTATCGGAGCACAAACTCTTTTTGGCCTAGTTGGTTTGCGAATACAACATTCATATATAATTTCTGCCATGGCTCTGTATATTGGACCTGTTGCGTTAGAGGAAAATCTATTTTTTTTCTTAATATCGGTTAGAATTCACAGACTAATGAGTAAAGTTTCTCCAAGATATGTTTTGGAAAAATATTGGAAAACACGTAAATTATGCGTCAACAAACGTATTTTCTGGTCTGTGCTAAGAACTAGACTGAATTATTCAAGGAGCGGGTTCCTTTTATATATACCCCAAGAGTTGTGTAAGTGAGGTGATTGACCTGAGCTGAGTACATATAGGAAAACAATAGTGATATTAAATATATTTACGGGCTCACCAAAGTCCATGCTACATGGACACTTCGTTCTGAGTAGCTAAATCCGAAACAACAACAACAGTAATTTTATTAGTGTAAAAAAAAGGAGAGAGAGAGAGAGAGAGAGAGAGAGAGAGAGAGAGAGAGGAGAGAGAGAGAGAGAGAGAGAGAGAGAGGAGAGAGAGAGAGAGAGAGAGAGAGAGAGAGAGAGAGAGAGAGAGAGGAGAGAGAGAGAGAGAGAGAGAGAGAGAGAGAGAGAGAGAGAGAGAGAAAGGTGGTGGAGGTGCCTCGTATGGGCCAATAGGCCTTCTGCAGTTAACTTCGTTCTTATGTTCTTATGTGTTATGCAGTAATTTGCTCAACAAATCAACAACCGAACCAGTATTTATCAAGGTCTTTCCTAAATCTAAACATGTCCAATTTATAACCTTTTTTCGAGTTCTATTTTGTTTTGATTCCTTTAATACCCTATTATTATCCCCCTTTTGTTATTCCCATTCGTCAACTTGTACACCTCTAATATGTCACCACTAGTTTTTCACCTTATGTTAGTATTCTTTGCTTTCCTTATTCAGAGCAGACCTTTAGCGAAACATATAAAAGGCTGTATTAGTATGACAAGAAGTAAAAATTTCCAGTTAAATACATGAACTCAAAACAAAAATCGATGTAATGGAAATATATTGCATGAGCAGCAAAGATTTAGAGCAGACAGAGGTAAATACTGATCACAAATTTCTATCTCTCTACATTAAAAAATTCGAAGGCACATTATACAAACAATTCTTTTAAATCTTTATTAAAAAATCATATTCCATCAGACATACAATTTTTACATTTAAAATTGTATATAGGGAGTTTAGCTTTTAAATTTCATAATAATTTCCCTAAATTAAGATAACTGTTCGTCTGGAGTTTTGGTCGCTGGGTTTGATCAATCTTGGCTTTTTGCATGAATCCTCGGGATTGTTACCGTCATCTTTTCTAGCTCGCTTTTTGGGCTGCAAATATTCGGTGCGGTTTTGCTCACAATTTTGTATCGTCATATCAAATGAAGTGCAGGGAGTTTGCTTATTACTTTTGATGGAATCATTCAAAGTAATGATCTTCTTATCGAGACTTGTGACCAGCGTATCATTTCTTTTTTTCATTGGTACATCTGTAGACTGATTTTGTTTATCGCTTGTTTTTGCCTTATTGTCGATTACGACCTTTTCCTCCTTCTGTTGGAAATTTGCTTGCGAGCCTAGAGTCTTCTTTATCGGAGCACAAACTCTTTTTGGCCTAGTTGGTTTGCGAATACAACATTCATATATAATTTCTGCCATGGCTCTGTATATTGGACCTGTTGCGTTAGAGGAAAATCTATTTTTTTTCTTAATATCGGTTAGAATTCACAGACTAATGAGTAAAGTTTCTCCAAGATATGTTTTGGAAAAATATTGGAAAACACGTAAATTATGCGTCAACAAACGTATTTTCTGGTCTGTGCTAAGAACTAGACTGAATTATTCAAGGAGCGGGTTCCTTTTATATATACCCCAAGAGTTGTGTAAGTGAGGTGATTGACCTGAGCTGAGTACATATAGGAATAACAATAGTGATATTAAATATATTTACGGGCTCACCAAAGTCCATGCTACATGGACACTTCGTTCTGAGTAGCTAAATCCGAAACAACAACAACAGTAATTTTATTAGTGTAAAAAAAAGGAGAGAGAGAGAGAGAGAGAGAGAGAGAGAGAGAGAGAGAGAGAGAGAGAGAGAGAGAGAGAGAGAGAGAGAGAGAGAGAGAGAGAGAGAGAGAGAGAGAGAGAGAGAGAGAGAGAGAGAGAGAGAGAGAGAGAGAGAGAGAGAGAGAGAAAGGTGGTGGAGGTGCCTCGTATGGGCCAATAGGCCTTCTGCAGTTAACTTCGTTCTTATGTTCTTATGTGTTATGCAGTAATTTGCTCAACAAATCAACAACCGAACCAGTATTTATCAAGGTCTTTCCTAAATCTAAACATGTCCAATTTATAACCTTTTTTCGAGTTCTATTTTGTTTTGATTCCTTTAATACCCTATTATTATCCCCCTTTTGTTATTCCCATTCGTCAACTTGTACACCTCTAATATGTCACCACTAGTTTTTCACCTTATGTTAGTATTCTTTGCTTTCCTTATTCAGAGCAGACCTTTAGCGAAACATATAAAAGGCTGTATTAGTATGACAAGAAGTAAAAATTTCCAGTTAAATACATGAACTCAAAACAAAAATCGATGTAATGGAAATATATTGCATGAGCAGCAAAGATTTAGAGCAGACAGAGGTAAATACTGATCACAAATTTCTATCTCTCTACATTAAAAAATTCGAAGGCACATTATACAAACAATTCTTTTAAATCTTTATTAAAAAATCATATTCCATCAGACATACAATTTTTACATTTAAAATTGTATATAGGGAGTTTAGCTTTTAAATTTCATAATAATTTCCCTAAATTAAGATAACTGTTCGTCTGGAGTTTTGGTCGCTGGGTTTGATCAATCTTGGCTTTTTGCATGAATCCTCGGGATTGTTACCGTCATCTTTTCTAGCTCGCTTTTTGGGCTGCAAATATTCGGTGCGGTTTTGCTCACAATTTTGTATCGTCATATCAAATGAAGTGCAGGGAGTTTGCTTATTACTTTTGATGGAATCATTCAAAGTAATGATCTTCTTATCGAGACTTGTGACCAGCGTATCATTTCTTTTTTTCATTGGTACATCTGTAGACTGATTTTGTTTATCGCTTGTTTTTGCCTTATTGTCGATTACGACCTTTTCCTCCTTCTGTTGGAAATTTGCTTGCGAGCCTAGAGTCTTCTTTATCGGAGCACAAACTCTTTTTGGCCTAGTTGGTTTGCGAATACAACATTCATATATAATTTCTGCCATGGCTCTGTATATTGGACCTGTTGCGTTAGAGGAAAATCTATTTTTTTTCTTAATATCGGTTAGAATTCACAGACTAATGAGTAAAGTTTCTCCAAGATATGTTTTGGAAAAATATTGGAAAACACGTAAATTATGCGTCAACAAACGTATTTTCTGGTCTGTGCTAAGAACTAGACTGAATTATTCAAGGAGCGGGTTCCTTTTATATATACCCCAAGAGTTGTGTAAGTGAGGTGATTGACCTGAGCTGAGTACATATAGGAATAACAATAGTGATATTAAATATATTTACGGGCTCACCAAAGTCCATGCTACATGGACACTTCGTTCTGAGTAGCTAAATCCGAAACAACAACAACAGTAATTTTATTAGTGTAAAAAAAAGAAGAGAGAGAGAGAGAGAGAGAGAGAGAGAGAGAGAGAGAGAGAGAGAGAGAGAGAGAGAGAGAGAGAGAGAGAGAGAGAGAGAGAGAGAGAGAGAGAGAGAGAGAGAGAGAGAGAGAGAGAGAGAGAGAGAGAGAGAGAGAGAGAGAGAGAGAGAGAGAGAGAGAGAGAGAGAGAGAGAGAAAGGTGGTGGAGGTGCCTCGTATGGGCCAATAGGCCTTCTGCAGTTAACTTCGTTCTTATGTTCTTATGTGTTATGCAGTAATTTGCTCAACAAATCAACAACCGAACCAGTATTTATCAAGGTCTTTCCTAAATCTAAACATGTCCAATTTATAACCTTTTTTCGAGTTCTATTTTGTTTTGATTCCTTTAATACCCTATTATTATCCCCCTTTTGTTATTCCCATTCGTCAACTTGTACACCTCTAATATGTCACCACTAGTTTTTCACCTTATGTTAGTATTCTTTGCTTTCCTTATTCAGAGCAGACCTTTAGCGAAACATATAAAAGGCTGTATTAGTATGACAAGAAGTAAAAATTTCCAGTTAAATACATGAACTCAAAACAAAAATCGATGTAATGGAAATATATTGCATGAGCAGCAAAGATTTAGAGCAGACAGAGGTAAATACTGATCACAAATTTCTATCTCTCTACATTAAAAAATTCGAAGGCACATTATACAAACAATTCTTTTAAATCTTTATTAAAAAATCATATTCCATCAGACATACAATTTTTACATTTAAAATTGTATATAGGGAGTTTAGCTTTTAAATTTCATAATAATTTCCCTAAATTAAGATAACTGTTCGTCTGGAGTTTTGGTCGCTGGGTTTGATCAATCTTGGCTTTTTGCATGAATCCTCGGGATTGTTACCGTCATCTTTTCTAGCTCGCTTTTTGGGCTGCAAATATTCGGTGCGGTTTTGCTCACAATTTTGTATCGTCATATCAAATGAAGTGCAGGGAGTTTGCTTATTACTTTTGATGGAATCATTCAAAGTAATGATCTTCTTATCGAGACTTGTGACCAGCGTATCATTTCTTTTTTTCATTGGTACATCTGTAGACTGATTTTGTTTATCGCTTGTTTTTGCCTTATTGTCGATTACGACCTTTTCCTCCTTCTGTTGGAAATTTGCTTGCGAGCCTAGAGTCTTCTTTATCGGAGCACAAACTCTTTTTGGCCTAGTTGGTTTGCGAATACAACATTCATATATAATTTCTGCCATGGCTCTGTATATTGGACCTGTTGCGTTAGAGGAAAATCTATTTTTTTTCTTAATATCGGTTAGAATTCACAGACTAATGAGTAAAGTTTCTCCAAGATATGTTTTGGAAAAATATTGGAAAACACGTAAATTATGCGTCAACAAACGTATTTTCTGGTCTGTGCTAAGAACTAGACTGAATTATTCAAGGAGCGGGTTCCTTTTATATATACCCCAAGAGTTGTGTAAGTGAGGTGATTGACCTGAGCCTGAGTACATATAGGAATAACAATAGTGATATTAAATATATTTACGGGCTCACCAAAGTCCATGCTACATGGACACTTCGTTCTGAGTAGCTAAATCCGAAACAACAACAACAGTAATTTTATTAGTGTAAAAAAAGGAGAGAGAGAGAGAGAGAGAGAGAGAGAGAGAGAGAGAGAGAGAGAGAGAGAGAGAGAGAGAGAGAGAGAGAGAGAGAGAGAGAGAGAGAGAGAGAGAGAGAGAGAGAGAGAGAGAGAGAGAGAGAGAGAGAGAGAGAGAGAGAGAGAGAGAGAGAGAGAGAGAGAGAGAGAGAGAGAGAGAGAGAGAGAGAGAGAAAGGTGGTGGAGGTGCCTCGTATGGGCCAATAGGCCTTCTGCAGTTAACTTCGTTCTTATGTTCTTATGTGTTATGCAGTAATTTGCTCAACAAATCAACAACCGAACCAGTATTTATCAAGGTCTTTCCTAAATCTAAACATGTCCAATTTATAACCTTTTTTCGAGTTCTATTTTGTTTTGATTCCTTTAATACCCTATTATTATCCCCCTTTTGTTATTCCCATTCGTCAACTTGTACACCTCTAATATGTCACCACTAGTTTTTCACCTTATGTTAGTATTCTTTGCTTTCCTTATTCAGAGCAGACCTTTAGCGAAACATATAAAAGGCTGTATTAGTATGACAAGAAGTAAAAATTTCCAGTTAAATACATGAACTCAAAACAAAAATCGATGTAATGGAAATATATTGCATGAGCAGCAAAGATTTAGAGCAGACAGAGGTAAATACTGATCACAAATTTCTATCTCTCTACATTAAAAAATTCGAAGGCACATTATACAAACAATTCTTTTAAATCTTTATTAAAAAATCATATTCCATCAGACATACAATTTTTACATTTAAAATTGTATATAGGGAGTTTAGCTTTTAAATTTCATAATAATTTCCCTAAATTAAGATAACTGTTCGTCTGGAGTTTTGGTCGCTGGGTTTGATCAATCTTGGCTTTTTGCATGAATCCTCGGGATTGTTACCGTCATCTTTTCTAGCTCGCTTTTTGGGCTGCAAATATTCGGTGCGGTTTTGCTCACAATTTTGTATCGTCATATCAAATGAAGTGCAGGGAGTTTGCTTATTACTTTTGATGGAATCATTCAAAGTAATGATCTTCTTATCGAGACTTGTGACCAGCGTATCATTTCTTTTTTTCATTGGTACATCTGTAGACTGATTTTGTTTATCGCTTGTTTTTGCCTTATTGTCGATTACGACCTTTTCCTCCTTCTGTTGGAAATTTGCTTGCGAGCCTAGAGTCTTCTTTATCGGAGCACAAACTCTTTTTGGCCTAGTTGGTTTGCGAATACAACATTCATATATAATTTCTGCCATGGCTCTGTATATTGGACCTGTTGCGTTAGAGGAAAATCTATTTTTTTTCTTAATATCGGTTAGAATTCACAGACTAATGAGTAAAGTTTCTCCAAGATATGTTTTGGAAAAATATTGGAAAACACGTAAATTATGCGTCAACAAACGTATTTTCTGGTCTGTGCTAAGAACTAGACTGAATTATTCAAGGAGCGGGTTCCTTTTATATATACCCCAAGAGTTGTGTAAGTGAGGTGATTGACCTGAGCCTGAGTACATATAGGAATAACAATAGTGATATTAAATATATTTACGGGCTCACCAAAGTCCATGCTACATGGACACTTCGTTCTGAGTAGCTAAATCCGAAACAACAACAACAGTAATTTTATTAGTGTAAAAAAAAGGAGAGAGAGAGAGAGAGAGAGAGAGAGAGAGAGAGAGAGAGAGAGAGAGAGAGAGAGAGAGAGAGAGAGAGAGAGAGAGAGAGAGAGAGAGAGAGAGAGAGAGAGAGAGAGAGAGAGAGAGAGAGAAAGGTGGTGGAGGTGCCTCGTATGGGCCAATAGGCCTTCTGCAGTTAACTTCGTTCTTATGTTCTTATGTGTTATGCAGTAATTTGCTCAACAAATCAACAACCGAACCAGTATTTATCAAGGTCTTTCCTAAATCTAAACATGTCCAATTTATAACCTTTTTTCGAGTTCTATTTTGTTTTGATTCCTTTAATACCCTATTATTATCCCCCTTTTGTTATTCCCATTCGTCAACTTGTACACCTCTAATATGTCACCACTAGTTTTTCACCTTATGTTAGTATTCTTTGCTTTCCTTATTCAGAGCAGACCTTTAGCGAAACATATAAAAGGCTGTATTAGTATGACAAGAAGTAAAAATTTCCAGTTAAATACATGAACTCAAAACAAAAATCGATGTAATGGAAATATATTGCATGAGCAGCAAAGATTTAGAGCAGACAGAGGTAAATACTGATCACAAATTTCTATCTCTCTACATTAAAAAATTCGAAGGCACATTATACAAACAATTCTTTTAAATCTTTATTAAAAAATCATATTCCATCAGACATACAATTTTTACATTTAAAATTGTATATAGGGAGTTTAGCTTTTAAATTTCATAATAATTTCCCTAAATTAAGATAACTGTTCGTCTGGAGTTTTGGTCGCTGGGTTTGATCAATCTTGGCTTTTTGCATGAATCCTCGGGATTGTTACCGTCATCTTTTCTAGCTCGCTTTTTGGGCTGCAAATATTCGGTGCGGTTTTGCTCACAATTTTGTATCGTCATATCAAATGAAGTGCAGGGAGTTTGCTTATTACTTTTGATGGAATCATTCAAAGTAATGATCTTCTTATCGAGACTTGTGACCAGCGTATCATTTCTTTTTTTCATTGGTACATCTGTAGACTGATTTTGTTTATCGCTTGTTTTTGCCTTATTGTCGATTACGACCTTTTCCTCCTTCTGTTGGAAATTTGCTTGCGAGCCTAGAGTCTTCTTTATCGGAGCACAAACTCTTTTTGGCCTAGTTGGTTTGCGAATACAACATTCATATATAATTTCTGCCATGGCTCTGTATATTGGACCTGTTGCGTTAGAGGAAAATCTATTTTTTTTCTTAATATCGGTTAGAATTCACAGACTAATGAGTAAAGTTTCTCCAAGATATGTTTTGGAAAAATATTGGAAAACACGTAAATTATGCGTCAACAAACGTATTTTCTGGTCTGTGCTAAGAACTAGACTGAATTATTCAAGGAGCGGGTTCCTTTTATATATACCCCAAGAGTTGTGTAAGTGAGGTGATTGACCTGAGCCTGAGTACATATAGGAATAACAATAGTGATATTAAATATATTTACGGGCTCACCAAAGTCCATGCTACATGGACACTTCGTTCTGAGTAGCTAAATCCGAAACAACAACAACAGTAATTTTATTAGTGTAAAAAAAAGGAGAGAGAGAGAGAGAGAGAGAGAGAGAGAGAGAGAGAGAGAGAGAGAGAGAGAGAGAGAGAGAGAGAGAGAGAGGAGAGAGGAGAGAGAGAGAGAGAGAGAGAGAGAGAGAGAAAGGTGGTGGAGGTGCCTCGTATGGGCCAATAGGCCTTCTGCAGTTAACTTCGTTCTTATGTTCTTATGTGTTATGCAGTAATTTGCTCAACAAATCAACAACCGAACCAGTATTTATCAAGGTCTTTCCTAAATCTAAACATGTCCAATTTATAACCTTTTTTCGAGTTCTATTTTGTTTTGATTCCTTTAATACCCTATTATTATCCCCCTTTTGTTATTCCCATTCGTCAACTTGTACACCTCTAATATGTCACCACTAGTTTTTCACCTTATGTTAGTATTCTTTGCTTTCCTTATTCAGAGCAGACCTTTAGCGAAACATATAAAAGGCTGTATTAGTATGACAAGAAGTAAAAATTTCCAGTTAAATACATGAACTCAAAACAAAAATCGATGTAATGGAAATATATTGCATGAGCAGCAAAGATTTAGAGCAGACAGAGGTAAATACTGATCACAAATTTCTATCTCTCTACATTAAAAAATTCGAAGGCACATTATACAAACAATTCTTTTAAATCTTTATTAAAAAATCATATTCCATCAGACATACAATTTTTACATTTAAAATTGTATATAGGGAGTTTAGCTTTTAAATTTCATAATAATTTCCCTAAATTAAGATAACTGTTCGTCTGGAGTTTTGGTCGCTGGGTTTGATCAATCTTGGCTTTTTGCATGAATCCTCGGGATTGTTACCGTCATCTTTTCTAGCTCGCTTTTTGGGCTGCAAATATTCGGTGCGGTTTTGCTCACAATTTTGTATCGTCATATCAAATGAAGTGCAGGGAGTTTGCTTATTACTTTTGATGGAATCATTCAAAGTAATGATCTTCTTATCGAGACTTGTGACCAGCGTATCATTTCTTTTTTTCATTGGTACATCTGTAGACTGATTTTGTTTATCGCTTGTTTTTGCCTTATTGTCGATTACGACCTTTTCCTCCTTCTGTTGGAAATTTGCTTGCGAGCCTAGAGTCTTCTTTATCGGAGCACAAACTCTTTTTGGCCTAGTTGGTTTGCGAATACAACATTCATATATAATTTCTGCCATGGCTCTGTATATTGGACCTGTTGCGTTAGAGGAAAATCTATTTTTTTTCTTAATATCGGTTAGAATTCACAGACTAATGAGTAAAGTTTCTCCAAGATATGTTTTGGAAAAATATTGGAAAACACGTAAATTATGCGTCAACAAACGTATTTTCTGGTCTGTGCTAAGAACTAGACTGAATTATTCAAGGAGCGGGTTCCTTTTATATATACCCCAAGAGTTGTGTAAGTGAGGTGATTGACCTGAGCCTGAGTACATATAGGAATAACAATAGTGATATTAAATATATTTACGGGCTCACCAAAGTCCATGCTACATGGACACTTCGTTCTGAGTAGCTAAATCCGAAACAACAACAACAGTAATTTTATTAGTGTAAAAAAAAGGAGAGAGAGAGAGAGAGAGAGAGAGAGAGAGAGAGAGAGAGAGAGAGAGAGAGAGAGAGAGAGAGAGAGAGAGAGAGAGAGAGAGAGAGAGAGAGAGAGAGAGAGAGAGAGAGAGAAAGGTGGTGGAGGTGCCTCGTATGGGCCAATAGGCCTTCTGCAGTTAACTTCGTTCTTATGTTCTTATGTGTTATGCAGTAATTTGCTCAACAAATCAACAACCGAACCAGTATTTATCAAGGTCTTTCCTAAATCTAAACATGTCCAATTTATAACCTTTTTTCGAGTTCTATTTTGTTTTGATTCCTTTAATACCCTATTATTATCCCCCTTTTGTTATTCCCATTCGTCAACTTGTACACCTCTAATATGTCACCACTAGTTTTTCACCTTATGTTAGTATTCTTTGCTTTCCTTATTCAGAGCAGACCTTTAGCGAAACATATAAAAGGCTGTATTAGTATGACAAGAAGTAAAAATTTCCAGTTAAATACATGAACTCAAAACAAAAATCGATGTAATGGAAATATATTGCATGAGCAGCAAAGATTTAGAGCAGACAGAGGTAAATACTGATCACAAATTTCTATCTCTCTACATTAAAAAATTCGAAGGCACATTATACAAACAATTCTTTTAAATCTTTATTAAAAAATCATATTCCATCAGACATACAATTTTTACATTTAAAATTGTATATAGGGAGTTTAGCTTTTAAATTTCATAATAATTTCCCTAAATTAAGATAACTGTTCGTCTGGAGTTTTGGTCGCTGGGTTTGATCAATCTTGGCTTTTTGCATGAATCCTCGGGATTGTTACCGTCATCTTTTCTAGCTCGCTTTTTGGGCTGCAAATATTCGGTGCGGTTTTGCTCACAATTTTGTATCGTCATATCAAATGAAGTGCAGGGAGTTTGCTTATTACTTTTGATGGAATCATTCAAAGTAATGATCTTCTTATCGAGACTTGTGACCAGCGTATCATTTCTTTTTTTCATTGGTACATCTGTAGACTGATTTTGTTTATCGCTTGTTTTTGCCTTATTGTCGATTACGACCTTTTCCTCCTTCTGTTGGAAATTTGCTTGCGAGCCTAGAGTCTTCTTTATCGGAGCACAAACTCTTTTTGGCCTAGTTGGTTTGCGAATACAACATTCATATATAATTTCTGCCATGGCTCTGTATATTGGACCTGTTGCGTTAGAGGAAAATCTATTTTTTTTCTTAATATCGGTTAGAATTCACAGACTAATGAGTAAAGTTTCTCCAAGATATGTTTTGGAAAAATATTGGAAAACACGTAAATTATGCGTCAACAAACGTATTTTCTGGTCTGTGCTAAGAACTAGACTGAATTATTCAAGGAGCGGGTTCCTTTTATATATACCCCAAGAGTTGTGTAAGTGAGGTGATTGACCTGAGCCTGAGTACATATAGGAATAACAATAGTGATATTAAATATATTTACGGGCTCACCAAAGTCCATGCTACATGGACACTTCGTTCTGAGTAGCTAAATCCGAAACAACAACAACAGTAATTTTATTAGTGTAAAAAAAAGGAGAGAGAGAGAGAGAGAGAGAGAGAGAGAGAGAGAGAGAGAGAGAGAGAGAGAGAGAGAGAGAGAGAGAGAGAGAGAGAGAGAGAGAGAGAGAGAGAGAGAGAGAAAGGTGGTGGAGGTGCCTCGTATGGGCCAATAGGCCTTCTGCAGTTAACTTCGTTCTTATGTTCTTATGTGTTATGCAGTAATTTGCTCAACAAATCAACAACCGAACCAGTATTTATCAAGGTCTTTCCTAAATCTAAACATGTCCAATTTATAACCTTTTTTCGAGTTCTATTTTGTTTTGATTCCTTTAATACCCTATTATTATCCCCCTTTTGTTATTCCCATTCGTCAACTTGTACACCTCTAATATGTCACCACTAGTTTTTCACCTTATGTTAGTATTCTTTGCTTTCCTTATTCAGAGCAGACCTTTAGCGAAACATATAAAAGGCTGTATTAGTATGACAAGAAGTAAAAATTTCCAGTTAAATACATGAACTCAAAACAAAAATCGATGTAATGGAAATATATTGCATGAGCAGCAAAGATTTAGAGCAGACAGAGGTAAATACTGATCACAAATTTCTATCTCTCTACATTAAAAAATTCGAAGGCACATTATACAAACAATTCTTTTAAATCTTTATTAAAAAATCATATTCCATCAGACATACAATTTTTACATTTAAAATTGTATATAGGGAGTTTAGCTTTTAAATTTCATAATAATTTCCCTAAATTAAGATAACTGTTCGTCTGGAGTTTTGGTCGCTGGGTTTGATCAATCTTGGCTTTTTGCATGAATCCTCGGGATTGTTACCGTCATCTTTTCTAGCTCGCTTTTTGGGCTGCAAATATTCGGTGCGGTTTTGCTCACAATTTTGTATCGTCATATCAAATGAAGTGCAGGGAGTTTGCTTATTACTTTTGATGGAATCATTCAAAGTAATGATCTTCTTATCGAGACTTGTGACCAGCGTATCATTTCTTTTTTTCATTGGTACATCTGTAGACTGATTTTGTTTATCGCTTGTTTTTGCCTTATTGTCGATTACGACCTTTTCCTCCTTCTGTTGGAAATTTGCTTGCGAGCCTAGAGTCTTCTTTATCGGAGCACAAACTCTTTTTGGCCTAGTTGGTTTGCGAATACAACATTCATATATAATTTCTGCCATGGCTCTGTATATTGGACCTGTTGCGTTAGAGGAAAATCTATTTTTTTTCTTAATATCGGTTAGAATTCACAGACTAATGAGTAAAGTTTCTCCAAGATATGTTTTGGAAAAATATTGGAAAACACGTAAATTATGCGTCAACAAACGTATTTTCTGGTCTGTGCTAAGAACTAGACTGAATTATTCAAGGAGCGGGTTCCTTTTATATATACCCCAAGAGTTGTGTAAGTGAGGTGATTGACCTGAGCCTGAGTACATATAGGAATAACAATAGTGATATTAAATATATTTACGGGCTCACCAAAGTCCATGCTACATGGACACTTCGTTCTGAGTAGCTAAATCCGAAACAACAACAACAGATTTTATTAGTGTAAAAAAAGGAGAGAGAGAGAGAGAGAGAGAGAGAGAGAGAGAGAGAGAGAGAGAGAGAGAGAGAGAGAGAGAGAGAGAGAGAGAGAGAGAGAGAGAGAGAGAGAGAGAGAGAGAGAGAGAGAGAGAGAGAGAGAGAGAGAGAGAGAGAGAGAGAGAGAGAGAGAGAGAGAGAGAGAGAGAGAGAGAGAGAGAGAAAGGTGGTGGAGGTGCCTCGTATGGGCCAATAGGCCTTCTGCAGTTAACTTCGTTCTTATGTTCTTATGTGTTATGCAGTAATTTGCTCAACAAATCAACAACCGAACCAGTATTTATCAAGGTCTTTCCTAAATCTAAACATGTCCAATTTATAACCTTTTTTCGAGTTCTATTTTGTTTTGATTCCTTTAATACCCTATTATTATCCCCCTTTTGTTATTCCCATTCGTCAACTTGTACACCTCTAATATGTCACCACTAGTTTTTCACCTTATGTTAGTATTCTTTGCTTTCCTTATTCAGAGCAGACCTTTAGCGAAACATATAAAAGGCTGTATTAGTATGACAAGAAGTAAAAATTTCCAGTTAAATACATGAACTCAAAACAAAAATCGATGTAATGGAAATATATTGCATGAGCAGCAAAGATTTAGAGCAGACAGAGGTAAATACTGATCACAAATTTCTATCTCTCTACATTAAAAAATTCGAAGGCACATTATACAAACAATTCTTTTAAATCTTTATTAAAAAATCATATTCCATCAGACATACAATTTTTACATTTAAAATTGTATATAGGGAGTTTAGCTTTTAAATTTCATAATAATTTCCCTAAATTAAGATAACTGTTCGTCTGGAGTTTTGTCGCTGGGTTTGATCAATCTTGGCTTTTTGCATGAATCCTCGGGATTGTTACCGTCATCTTTTCTAGCTCGCTTTTTGGGCTGCAAATATTCGGTGCGGTTTTGCTCACAATTTTGTATCGTCATATCAAATGAAGTGCAGGGAGTTTGCTTATTACTTTTGATGGAATCATTCAAAGTAATGATCTTCTTATCGAGACTTGTGACCAGCGTATCATTTCTTTTTTTCATTGGTACATCTGTAGACTGATTTTGTTTATCGCTTGTTTTTGCCTTATTGTCGATTACGACCTTTTCCTCCTTCTGTTGGAAATTTGCTTGCGAGCCTAGAGTCTTCTTTATCGGAGCACAAACTCTTTTTGGCCTAGTTGGTTTGCGAATACAACATTCATATATAATTTCTGCCATGGCTCTGTATATTGGACCTGTTGCGTTAGAGGAAAATCTATTTTTTTTCTTAATATCGGTTAGAATTCACAGACTAATGAGTAAAGTTTCTCCAAGATATGTTTTGGAAAAATATTGGAAAACACGTAAATTATGCGTCAACAAACGTATTTTCTGGTCTGTGCTAAGAACTAGACTGAATTATTCAAGGAGCGGGTTCCTTTTATATATACCCCAAGAGTTGTGTAAGTGAGGTGATTGACCTGAGCCTGAGTACATATAGGAATAACAATAGTGATATTAAATATATTTACGGGCTCACCAAAGTCCATGCTACATGGACACTTCGTTCTGAGTAGCTAAATCCGAAACAACAACAACAGTAATTTTATTAGTGAAAAAAAAGGAGAGAGAGAGAGAGAGAGAGAGAGAGAGAGAGAGAGAGAGAGAGAGAGAGAGAGAGAGAGAGAGAGAGAGAGAGAGAGAGAGAGAGAGAGAGAGAGAGAAAGGTGGTGGAGGTGCCTCGTATGGGCCAATAGGCCTTCTGCAGTTAACTTCGTTCTTATGTTCTTATGTGTTATGCAGTAATTTGCTCAACAAATCAACAACCGAACCAGTATTTATCAAGGTCTTTCCTAAATCTAAACATGTCCAATTTATAACCTTTTTTCGAGTTCTATTTTGTTTTGATTCCTTTAATACCCTATTATTATCCCCCTTTTGTTATTCCCATTCGTCAACTTGTACACCTCTAATATGTCACCACTAGTTTTTCACCTTATGTTAGTATTCTTTGCTTTCCTTATTCAGAGCAGACCTTTAGCGAAACATATAAAAGGCTGTATTAGTATGACAAGAAGTAAAAATTTCCAGTTAAATACATGAACTCAAAACAAAAATCGATGTAATGGAAATATATTGCATGAGCAGCAAAGATTTAGAGCAGACAGAGGTAAATACTGATCACAAATTTCTATCTCTCTACATTAAAAAATTCGAAGGCACATTATACAAACAATTCTTTTAAATCTTTATTAAAAAATCATATTCCATCAGACATACAATTTTTACATTTAAAATTGTATATAGGGAGTTTAGCTTTTAAATTTCATAATAATTTCCCTAAATTAAGATAACTGTTCGTCTGGAGTTTTGGTCGCTGGGTTTGATCAATCTTGGCTTTTTGCATGAATCCTCGGGATTGTTACCGTCATCTTTTCTAGCTCGCTTTTTGGGCTGCAAATATTCGGTGCGGTTTTGCTCACAATTTTGTATCGTCATATCAAATGAAGTGCAGGGAGTTTGCTTATTACTTTTGATGGAATCATTCAAAGTAATGATCTTCTTATCGAGACTTGTGACCAGCGTATCATTTCTTTTTTTCATTGGTACATCTGTAGACTGATTTTGTTTATCGCTTGTTTTTGCCTTATTGTCGATTACGACCTTTTCCTCCTTCTGTTGGAAATTTGCTTGCGAGCCTAGAGTCTTCTTTATCGGAGCACAAACTCTTTTTGGCCTAGTTGGTTTGCGAATACAACATTCATATATAATTTCTGCCATGGCTCTGTATATTGGACCTGTTGCGTTAGAGGAAAATCTATTTTTTTTCTTAATATCGGTTAGAATTCACAGACTAATGAGTAAAGTTTCTCCAAGATATGTTTTGGAAAAATATTGGAAAACACGTAAATTATGCGTCAACAAACGTATTTTCTGGTCTGTGCTAAGAACTAGACTGAATTATTCAAGGAGCGGGTTCCTTTTATATATACCCCAAGAGTTGTGTAAGTGAGGTGATTGACCTGAGCCTGAGTACATATAGGAATAACAATAGTGATATTAAATATATTTACGGGCTCACCAAAGTCCATGCTACATGGACACTTCGTTCTGAGTAGCTAAATCCGAAACAACAACAACAGTAATTTTATTAGTGTAAAAAAAAGGAGAGAGAGAGAGAGAGAGAGAGAGAGGAGAGAGAGAGAGAGAGAGAGAGAGAGAGAGAGAGAGAGAGAGAGAGAGAGAGAGAGAGAGAGAGAGAAAGGTGGTGGAGGTGCCTCGTATGGGCCAATAGGCCTTCTGCAGTTAACTTCGTTCTTATGTGTTATGCAGTAATTTGCTCAACAAATCAACAACCGAACCAGTATTTATCAAGGTCTTTCCTAAATCTAAACATGTCCAATTTATAACCTTTTTTCGAGTTCTATTTTGTTTTGATTCCTTTAATACCCTATTATTATCCCCCTTTTGTTATTCCCATTCGTCAACTTGTACACCTCTAATATGTCACCACTAGTTTTTCACCTTATGTTAGTATTCTTTGCTTTCCTTATTCAGAGCAGACCTTTAGCGAAACATATAAAAGGCTGTATTAGTATGACAAGAAGTAAAAATTTCCAGTTAAATACATGAACTCAAAACAAAAATCGATGTAATGGAAATATATTGCATGAGCAGCAAAGATTTAGAGCAGACAGAGGTAAATACTGATCACAAATTTCTATCTCTCTACATTAAAAAATTCGAAGGCACATTATACAAACAATTCTTTTAAATCTTTATTAAAAAATCATATTCCATCAGACATACAATTTTTACATTTAAAATTGTATATAGGGAGTTTAGCTTTTAAATTTCATAATAATTTCCCTAAATTAAGATAACTGTTCGTCTGGAGTTTTGGTCGCTGGGTTTGATCAATCTTGGCTTTTTGCATGAATCCTCGGGATTGTTACCGTCATCTTTTCTAGCTCGCTTTTTGGGCTGCAAATATTCGGTGCGGTTTTGCTCACAATTTTGTATCGTCATATCAAATGAAGTGCAGGGAGTTTGCTTATTACTTTTGATGGAATCATTCAAAGTAATGATCTTCTTATCGAGACTTGTGACCAGCGTATCATTTCTTTTTTTCATTGGTACATCTGTAGACTGATTTTGTTTATCGCTTGTTTTTGCCTTATTGTCGATTACGACCTTTTCCTCCTTCTGTTGGAAATTTGCTTGCGAGCCTAGAGTCTTCTTTATCGGAGCACAAACTCTTTTTGGCCTAGTTGGTTTGCGAATACAACATTCATATATAATTTCTGCCATGGCTCTGTATATTGGACCTGTTGCGTTAGAGGAAAATCTATTTTTTTTCTTAATATCGGTTAGAATTCACAGACTAATGAGTAAAGTTTCTCCAAGATATGTTTTGGAAAAATATTGGAAAACACGTAAATTATGCGTCAACAAACGTATTTTCTGGTCTGTGCTAAGAACTAGACTGAATTATTCAAGGAGCGGGTTCCTTTTATATATACCCCAAGAGTTGTGTAAGTGAGGTGATTGACCTGAGCCTGAGTACATATAGGAATAACAATAGTGATATTAAATATATTTACGGGCTCACCAAAGTCCATGCTACATGGACACTTCGTTCTGAGTAGCTAAATCCGAAACAACAACAACAGTAATTTTAGTGTAGAGAGAGAGAGAGAGAGAGAGAGAGAGAGAGAGAGAGAGAGAGAGAGAGAGAGAGAGAGAGAGAGAGAGAAAGGTGGTGGAGGTGCCTCGTATGGGCCAATAGGCCTTCTGCAGTTAACTTCGTTCTTATGTTCTTATGTGTTATGCAGTAATTTGCTCAACAAATCAACAACCGAACCAGTATTTATCAAGGTCTTTCCTAAATCTAAACATGTCCAATTTATAACCTTTTTTCGAGTTCTATTTTGTTTTGATTCCTTTAATACCCTATTATTATCCCCCTTTTGTTATTCCCATTCGTCAACTTGTACACCTCTAATATGTCACCACTAGTTTTTCACCTTATGTTAGTATTCTTTGCTTTCCTTATTCAGAGCAGACCTTTAGCGAAACATATAAAAGGCTGTATTAGTATGACAAGAAGTAAAAATTTCCAGTTAAATACATGAACTCAAAACAAAAATCGATGTAATGGAAATATATTGCATGAGCAGCAAAGATTTAGAGCAGACAGAGGTAAATACTGATCACAAATTTCTATCTCTCTACATTAAAAAATTCGAAGGCACATTATACAAACAATTCTTTTAAATCTTTATTAAAAAATCATATTCCATCAGACATACAATTTTTACATTTAAAATTGTATATAGGGAGTTTAGCTTTTAAATTTCATAATAATTTCCCTAAATTAAGATAACTGTTCGTCTGGAGTTTTGGTCGCTGGGTTTGATCAATCTTGGCTTTTTGCATGAATCCTCGGGATTGTTACCGTCATCTTTTCTAGCTCGCTTTTTGGGCTGCAAATATTCGGTGCGGTTTTGCTCACAATTTTGTATCGTCATATCAAATGAAGTGCAGGGAGTTTGCTTATTACTTTTGATGGAATCATTCAAAGTAATGATCTTCTTATCGAGACTTGTGACCAGCGTATCATTTCTTTTTTTCATTGGTACATCTGTAGACTGATTTTGTTTATCGCTTGTTTTTGCCTTATTGTCGATTACGACCTTTTCCTCCTTCTGTTGGAAATTTGCTTGCGAGCCTAGAGTCTTCTTTATCGGAGCACAAACTCTTTTTGGCCTAGTTGGTTTGCGAATACAACATTCATATATAATTTCTGCCATGGCTCTGTATATTGGACCTGTTGCGTTAGAGGAAAATCTATTTTTTTTCTTAATATCGGTTAGAATTCACAGACTAATGAGTAAAGTTTCTCCAAGATATGTTTTGGAAAAATATTGGAAAACACGTAAATTATGCGTCAACAAACGTATTTTCTGGTCTGTGCTAAGAACTAGACTGAATTATTCAAGGAGCGGGTTCCTTTTATATATACCCCAAGAGTTGTGTAAGTGAGGTGATTGACCTGAGCCTGAGTACATATAGGAATAACAATAGTGATATTAAATATATTTACGGGCTCACCAAAGTCCATGCTACATGGACACTTCGTTCTGAGTAGCTAAATCCGAAACAACAACAACAGTAATTTTATTAGTGTAAAAAAAGGAGAGAGAGAGAGAGAGAGAGAGAGAGAGAGAGAGAGAGAGAGAGAGAGAGAGAGAGAGAGAGAGAGAGAGAGAGAGAGAGAGAGAGAGAGAGAGAGAGAGAGAGAGAGAGAGAGAGAGAGAGAGAGAGAGAGAGAGAGAGAAAGGTGGTGGAGGTGCCTCGTATGGGCCAATAGGCCTTCTGCAGTTAACTTCGTTCTTATGTTCTTATGTGTTATGCAGTAATTTGCTCAACAAATCAACAACCGAACCAGTATTTATCAAGGTCTTTCCTAAATCTAAACATGTCCAATTTATAACCTTTTTTCGAGTTCTATTTTGTTTTGATTCCTTTAATACCCTATTATTATCCCCCTTTTGTTATTCCCATTCGTCAACTTGTACACCTCTAATATGTCACCACTAGTTTTTCACCTTATGTTAGTATTCTTTGCTTTCCTTATTCAGAGCAGACCTTTAGCGAAACATATAAAAGGCTGTATTAGTATGACAAGAAGTAAAAATTTCCAGTTAAATACATGAACTCAAAACAAAAATCGATGTAATGGAAATATATTGCATGAGCAGCAAAGATTTAGAGCAGACAGAGGTAAATACTGATCACAAATTTCTATCTCTCTACATTAAAAAATTCGAAGGCACATTATACAAACAATTCTTTTAAATCTTTATTAAAAAATCATATTCCATCAGACATACAATTTTTACATTTAAAATTGTATATAGGGAGTTTAGCTTTTAAATTTCATAATAATTTCCCTAAATTAAGATAACTGTTCGTCTGGAGTTTTGGTCGCTGGGTTTGATCAATCTTGGCTTTTTGCATGAATCCTCGGGATTGTTACCGTCATCTTTTCTAGCTCGCTTTTTGGGCTGCAAATATTCGGTGCGGTTTTGCTCACAATTTTGTATCGTCATATCAAATGAAGTGCAGGGAGTTTGCTTATTACTTTTGATGGAATCATTCAAAGTAATGATCTTCTTATCGAGACTTGTGACCAGCGTATCATTTTTTTTTTCATTGGTACATCTGTAGACTGATTTTGTTTATCGCTTGTTTTTGCCTTATTGTCGATTACGACCTTTTCCTCCTTCTGTTGGAAATTTGCTTGCGAGCCTAGAGTCTTCTTTATCGGAGCACAAACTCTTTTTGGCCTAGTTGGTTTGCGAATACAACATTCATATATAATTTCTGCCATGGCTCTGTATATTGGACCTGTTGCGTTAGAGGAAAATCTATTTTTTTTCTTAATATCGGTTAGAATTCACAGACTAATGAGTAAAGTTTCTCCAAGATATGTTTTGGAAAAATATTGGAAAACACGTAAATTATGCGTCAACAAACGTATTTTCTGGTCTGTGCTAAGAACTAGACTGAATTATTCAAGGAGCGGGTTCCTTTTATATATACCCCAAGAGTTGTGTAAGTGAGGTGATTGACCTGAGCCTGAGTACATATAGGAATAACAATAGTGATATTAAATATATTTACGGGCTCACCAAAGTCCATGCTACATGGACACTTCGTTCTGAGTAGCTAAATCCGAACAACAACAACAGTAATTTTATTAGTGTAAAAAAAAGGAGAGAGAGAGAGAGAGAGAGAGAGAGAGAGAGAGAGAGAGAGAGAGAGAGAGAGAGAGAGAGAGAGAGAGAGAGAGAGAGAGAGGAGAGAGAGAGAGAGAGAGAGAGAGAGAGAGAGAGAGAAAGGTGGTGGAGGTGCCTCGTATGGGCCAATAGGCCTTCTGCAGTTAACTTCGTTCTTATGTTCTTATGCAGTAATTTGCTCAACAAATCAACAACCGAACCAGTATTTATCAAGGTCTTTCCTAAATCTAAACATGTCCAATTTATAACCTTTTTTCGAGTTCTATTTTGTTTTGATTCCTTTAATACCCTATTATTATCCCCCTTTTGTTATTCCCATTCGTCAACTTGTACACCTCTAATATGTCACCACTAGTTTTTCACCTTATGTTAGTATTCTTTGCTTTCCTTATTCAGAGCAGACCTTTAGCGAAACATATAAAAGGCTGTATTAGTATGACAAGAAGTAAAAATTTCCAGTTAAATACATGAACTCAAAACAAAAATCGATGTAATGGAAATATATTGCATGAGCAGCAAAGATTTAGAGCAGACAGAGGTAAATACTGATCACAAATTTCTATCTCTCTACATTAAAAAATTCGAAGGCACATTATACAAACAATTCTTTTAAATCTTTATTAAAAAATCATATTCCATCAGACATACAATTTTTACATTTAAAATTGTATATAGGGAGTTTAGCTTTTAAATTTCATAATAATTTCCCTAAATTAAGATAACTGTTCGTCTGGAGTTTTGGTCGCTGGGTTTGATCAATCTTGGCTTTTTGCATGAATCCTCGGGATTGTTACCGTCATCTTTTCTAGCTCGCTTTTTGGGCTGCAAATATTCGGTGCGGTTTTGCTCACAATTTTGTATCGTCATATCAAATGAAGTGCAGGGAGTTTGCTTATTACTTTTGATGGAATCATTCAAAGTAATGATCTTCTTATCGAGACTTGTGACCAGCGTATCATTTCTTTTTTTCATTGGTACATCTGTAGACTGATTTTGTTTATCGCTTGTTTTTGCCTTATTGTCGATTACGACCTTTTCCTCCTTCTGTTGGAAATTTGCTTGCGAGCCTAGAGTCTTCTTTATCGGAGCACAAACTCTTTTTGGCCTAGTTGGTTTGCGAATACAACATTCATATATAATTTCTGCCATGGCTCTGTATATTGGACCTGTTGCGTTAGAGGAAAATCTATTTTTTTTCTTAATATCGGTTAGAATTCACAGACTAATGAGTAAAGTTTCTCCAAGATATGTTTTGGAAAAATATTGGAAAACACGTAAATTATGCGTCAACAAACGTATTTTCTGGTCTGTGCTAAGAACTAGACTGAATTATTCAAGGAGCGGGTTCCTTTTATATATACCCCAAGAGTTGTGTAAGTGAGGTGATTGACCTGAGCCTGAGTACATATAGGAATAACAATAGTGATATTAAATATATTTACGGGCTCACCAAAGTCCATGCTACATGGACACTTCGTTCTGAGTAGCTAAATCCGAAACAACAACAACAACAGTAATTTTATTAGTGTAAAAAAAGGAGAGAGAGAGAGAGAGAGAGAGAGAGAGAGAGAGAGAGAGAGAGAGAGAGAGAGAGAGAGAGAGAGAGAGAGAGAGAGAGAGAGAGAGAGAGAGAGAGAGAGAGAGAGAGAGAGAGAGAGAGAGAGAGAGAGAGAGAGAGAGAGAGAGAGAGAGAGAAAGGTGGTGGAGGTGCCTCGTATGGGCCAATAGGCCTTCTGCAGTTAACTTCGTTCTTATGTTCTTATGTGTTATGCAGTAATTTGCTCAACAAATCAACAACCGAACCAGTATTTATCAAGGTCTTTCCTAAATCTAAACATGTCCAATTTATAACCTTTTTTCGAGTTCTATTTTGTTTTGATTCCTTTAATACCCTATTATTATCCCCCTTTTGTTATTCCCATTCGTCAACTTGTACACCTCTAATATGTCACCACTAGTTTTTCACCTTATGTTAGTATTCTTTGCTTTCCTTATTCAGAGCAGACCTTTAGCGAAACATATAAAAGGCTGTATTAGTATGACAAGAAGTAAAAATTTCCAGTTAAATACATGAACTCAAAACAAAAATCGATGTAATGGAAATATATTGCATGAGCAGCAAAGATTTAGAGCAGACAGAGGTAAATACTGATCACAAATTTCTATCTCTCTACATTAAAAAATTCGAAGGCACATTATACAAACAATTCTTTTAAATCTTTATTAAAAAATCATATTCCATCAGACATACAATTTTTACATTTAAAATTGTATATAGGGAGTTTAGCTTTTAAATTTCATAATAATTTCCCTAAATTAAGATAACTGTTCGTCTGGAGTTTTGGTCGCTGGGTTTGATCAATCTTGGCTTTTTGCATGAATCCTCGGGATTGTTACCGTCATCTTTTCTAGCTCGCTTTTTGGGCTGCAAATATTCGGTGCGGTTTTGCTCACAATTTTGTATCGTCATATCAAATGAAGTGCAGGGAGTTTGCTTATTACTTTTGATGGAATCATTCAAAGTAATGATCTTCTTATCGAGACTTGTGACCAGCGTATCATTTCTTTTTTTCATTGGTACATCTGTAGACTGATTTTGTTTATCGCTTGTTTTTGCCTTATTGTCGATTACGACCTTTTCCTCCTTCTGTTGGAAATTTGCTTGCGAGCCTAGAGTCTTCTTTATCGGAGCACAAACTCTTTTTGGCCTAGTTGGTTTGCGAATACAACATTCATATATAATTTCTGCCATGGCTCTGTATATTGGACCTGTTGCGTTAGAGGAAAATCTATTTTTTTTCTTAATATCGGTTAGAATTCACAGACTAATGAGTAAAGTTTCTCCAAGATATGTTTTGGAAAAATATTGGAAAACACGTAAATTATGCGTCAACAAACGTATTTTCTGGTCTGTGCTAAGAACTAGACTGAATTATTCAAGGAGCGGGTTCCTTTTATATATACCCCAAGAGTTGTGTAAGTGAGGTGATTGACCTGAGCCTGAGTACATATAGGAATAACAATAGTGATATTAAATATATTTACGGGCTCACCAAAGTCCATGCTACATGGACACTTCGTTCTGAGTAGCTAAATCCGAAACAACAACAACAGTAATTTTATTAGTGTAAAAAAAAGAGAGAGAGAGAGAGAGAGAGAGAGAGAGAGAGAGAGAGAGAGAGGAGAGAGAGAGAGAGAGAGAGAGAGAGAGAGAGAGAGAGAGAGAGAAGAGAGAGAGAGAGAGAGAGAGAAAGGTGGTGGAGGTGCCTCGTATGGGCCAATAGGCCTTCTGCAGTTAACTTCGTTCTTATGTTCTTATGTGTTATGCAGTAATTTGCTCAACAAATCAACAACCGAACCAGTATTTATCAAGGTCTTTCCTAAATCTAAACATGTCCAATTTATAACCTTTTTTCGAGTTCTATTTTGTTTTGATTCCTTTAATACCCTATTATTATCCCCCTTTTGTTATTCCCATTCGTCAACTTGTACACCTCTAATATGTCACCACTAGTTTTTCACCTTATGTTAGTATTCTTTGCTTTCCTTATTCAGAGCAGACCTTTAGCGAAACATATAAAAGGCTGTATTAGTATGACAAGAAGTAAAAATTTCCAGTTAAATACATGAACTCAAAACAAAAATCGATGTAATGGAAATATATTGCATGAGCAGCAAAGATTTAGAGCAGACAGAGGTAAATACTGATCACAAATTTCTATCTCTCTACATTAAAAAATTCGAAGGCACATTATACAAACAATTCTTTTAAATCTTTATTAAAAAATCATATTCCATCAGACATACAATTTTTACATTTAAAATTGTATATAGGGAGTTTAGCTTTTAAATTTCATAATAATTTCCCTAAATTAAGATAACTGTTCGTCTGGAGTTTTGGTCGCTGGGTTTGATCAATCTTGGCTTTTTGCATGAATCCTCGGGATTGTTACCGTCATCTTTTCTAGCTCGCTTTTTGGGCTGCAAATATTCGGTGCGGTTTTGCTCACAATTTTGTATCGTCATATCAAATGAAGTGCAGGGAGTTTGCTTATTACTTTTGATGGAATCATTCAAAGTAATGATCTTCTTATCGAGACTTGTGACCAGCGTATCATTTCTTTTTTTCATTGGTACATCTGTAGACTGATTTTGTTTATCGCTTGTTTTTGCCTTATTGTCGATTACGACCTTTTCCTCCTTCTGTTGGAAATTTGCTTGCGAGCCTAGAGTCTTCTTTATCGGAGCACAAACTCTTTTTGGCCTAGTTGGTTTGCGAATACAACATTCATATATAATTTCTGCCATGGCTCTGTATATTGGACCTGTTGCGTTAGAGGAAAATCTATTTTTTTTCTTAATATCGGTTAGAATTCACAGACTAATGAGTAAAGTTTCTCCAAGATATGTTTTGGAAAAATATTGGAAAACACGTAAATTATGCGTCAACAAACGTATTTTCTGGTCTGTGCTAAGAACTAGACTGAATTATTCAAGGAGCGGGTTCCTTTTATATATACCCCAAGAGTTGTGTAAGTGAGGTGATTGACCTGAGCCTGAGTACATATAGGAATAACAATAGTGATATTAAATATATTTACGGGCTCACCAAAGTCCATGCTACATGGACACTTCGTTCTGAGTAGCTAAATCCGAAACAACAACAACAGTAATTTTATTAGTGTAAAAAAAGAGAGAGAGAGAGAGAGAGAGAGAGAGAGAGAGAGAGAGAGAGAGAGAGAGAGAGAGAGAGAGAGAGAGAGAGAGAGAGAGAGAGAGAGAGAGAGAGAGAGAGAGAGAGAGAGAGAGAGAGAGAGAGAGAGAGAGAGAGAGAGAGAGAGAGAGAGAGAGAGAGAGAAAGGTGGTGGAGGTGCCTCGTATGGGCCAATAGGCCTTCTGCAGTTAACTTCGTTCTTATGTTCTTATGTGTTATGCAGTAATTTGCTCAACAAATCAACAACCGAACCAGTATTTATCAAGGTCTTTCCTAAATCTAAACATGTCCAATTTATAACCTTTTTTCGAGTTCTATTTTGTTTTGATTCCTTTAATACCCTATTATTATCCCCCTTTTGTTATTCCCATTCGTCAACTTGTACACCTCTAATATGTCACCACTAGTTTTTCACCTTATGTTAGTATTCTTTGCTTTCCTTATTCAGAGCAGACCTTTAGCGAAACATATAAAAGGCTGTATTAGTATGACAAGAAGTAAAAATTTCCAGTTAAATACATGAACTCAAAACAAAAATCGATGTAATGGAAATATATTGCATGAGCAGCAAAGATTTAGAGCAGACAGAGGTAAATATACACAAATTTCTATCTCTCTACATTAAAAAATTCGAAGGCACATTATACAAACAATTCTTTTAAATCTTTATTAAAAAATCATATTCCATCAGACATACAATTTTTACATTTAAAATTGTATATAGGGAGTTTAGCTTTTAAATTTCATAATAATTTCCCTAAATTAAGATAACTGTTCGTCTGGAGTTTTGGTCGCTGGGTTTGATCAATCTTGGCTTTTTGCATGAATCCTCGGGATTGTTACCGTCATCTTTTCTAGCTCGCTTTTTGGGCTGCAAATATTCGGTGCGGTTTTGCTCACAATTTTGTATCGTCATATCAAATGAAGTGCAGGGAGTTTGCTTATTACTTTTGATGGAATCATTCAAAGTAATGATCTTCTTATCGAGACTTGTGACCAGCGTATCATTTCTTTTTTTCATTGGTACATCTGTAGACTGATTTTGTTTATCGCTTGTTTTTGCCTTATTGTCGATTACGACCTTTTCCTCCTCTGTGGAAATTTTGATTGCGAGCCTAGAGTCTTCTTATCGGAGCACAAACTCTTTTTTGGCCTAGTTGGTTTGCGAATACAACATTCATATATAATTTCTGCCATGGCTCTGTATATGGACCTGTTGCGTTAGAGGAAAATCTATTTTTTTTTCTTAATATCGGTTAGAATCACAGACTAATGAGTAAAGTTTCTCCAAGATATGTTTTTGGAAAAAATCTGGAAAACAGTAAATTATGCGTCCAACAAAACGTATATTTTTCTGTTCTGTTGCTAAGAACTAGACTGAATGATTCAAGGAGCGGGTTACTTTTATATATACCCCAAGAGTTGTGTAAGTGAGGTGATTGACCTGAGATGAGTACATATAGGAATAACATAGTGATATTAAATATATTTACGGGCTCACAAAGTCCATGCTACATGGACACTTCGTTCTGAGTAGCTAATCCGAAACAACAACAACAACAGTAATTTTATTAGTGTAAAAAAAAGGAAGGAGAGAGAGAGAGAGAGAAGATGAGAAGAGAGAGAGAGAGAGGAGAGAGACGAGAGAAGAGAGAGAGAAGAGAGAGAGGAAGATGAGAGAGGAGCGATAGAGAGGAGAGAGAGACGAGAGAGAGAGAGAGAGAGAGAGAGGTTGTGGAGGTGCCTCGTATGGGCCAATAGGCTTCTGCAGTTAACTTCGTTCTTATGTTCTTATGTGTTATGCAGTAATTGCTCAACAAATCAACAACC